>NC_043018.1:8596559-8659059 GCF_006345805.1 Octopus sinensis | reverse complement strand
TTATATAATGACAATAGCAGTAGTGGTGGTGGTAGGACATAGAGAGTTGGGGTGGCAACATTAGTGATTGTATGAAGTGTAGAGAGCATTAATGATAATCCTGTGTGAAAGTGGGAGAGGGAAGGAGAGGATGAGAGACAAGTGGGGAACACACACATATCTCTATATACAAAGTTGAAGTTGTCTGTGTGTGTGTGACAGGTTTGGTAGCCTCTAACTAACACTATCTCCTCCTAGACCCTGCGGTGCAAGTTGACCAAAATTGAAAGTATGATAGAAGAAGGCTTGCTCTTCCTTCTGTAGAAGAAAAAATTCAAATCGGACCATGTTAAGACCAAAAATTATTTACATCAAAAAGGTGCTTTTTTTTTCTATGAAAATCCCTATTTTTTACGAATTTTTGACTGCTGTGTCGCCAGTTTTCGGTGTATTTCAACCAGAAAAATGTTCACTTAAAGAGAATAACAAGCTACATAATGCAAAATTTTTACTTTTCAAAAAAAGTTGAAGCTATGTCAAAACTTTGTAAACGTGACATCAAAGTCTGCCGTTTTAAGCGCAACTAAAAAACAAACCCGAGCAACGCCGGGCTATACTGTTAGTATATATATGTTTACAGATGTGGGTTTGTGCCCACAGCCAACCTTCGACTTTTTCTATCCAAACAGTTTTTTTTTTTTTTAAACCTAATACAAGCTGGTATCAAAAAGTTCCTGAACTAGTTCTTTATCATGCCAACAGATGGCAGCACATGTTTGCATGTGCAGTGAGAGCTAGCAGGGTCCTTCTTGAGGCAGTGTGTCAAATGACATCGCTGTGTTCACTTCACAAATTGTGAAATTTGTGTTTTTGTGATCACATGGATGCAGTAGTCTGTGATTTTGTCATGGACAGGAACAAAGAGCCAACATGATCTTGGGGAGTTTGCTTCAGAGACATTGAGCATGGTTAAGCAAGTTTATGGCAATGAGGCCATGGATTGTACCCAATATTTCAAGTGGCAAGGGCACTTCAAAAGTAGAACATTCCTGGAAGATGATGAGCGACTGGGAAGACCTGCCAGAAGCGTCACCCCACAAATGTGGAGAAAATGTTCCATTTTGTGCATAAGGATCATTGGAGGACAATCAACAACATTGCTAATGTCGTTGGTCTGTCGTGTGCGTCCATGCAAGCAATCCTAACATCTGAAGTGAACATTCAGCATGTCTCTGCCAAGTCTGCCTCTGTCTGCTGACCACTGCATCTCCAGCACTGGAATGCTTTACGACTTCAGGTATCACCTGAAAAGCAAGATAAGGCTGGAAAGGAGACACCTGTCTAGAAGTATAGATGAGAAAAGATGGAAGGATGTGGTAAGGAAGTTGGGAGTGAGTGTCCCTACTTAATCTACCATGAGGAAAACAAAAAGGATGTAGCTGTTGGATAATAGATCAACAAGAAAAAAAATGTAAGGAAATCAAAATTTTTAATCATATAAATCATCTATTTTTAACTTAATATATTTTTATGTAAAAAAAAAAAAAAACCGAACTGAAAAAAAACTCACTGAGTATTTCTTTATAAATGTTTTCTATTGTCCTGTACTGTCCTTCTATATTAGATCTTATGATCATAATAAAGAAATCTCTGTCTGCTGACCAGTGAGCAGAAAGAACACCGCATCAAAGTCTGTCACGATCTTTGTTAGCATGCCACTGGCAACCCGTCCTTCATGTCAAGGATCATCACCAATGACAAGAGTTGAGTCTATGGATACGACCTTGAGACAAAGCAGTAGTCCATTTCTTTACTGCCCACAAGGGGACAAACAAGGACAGACAAACGGATTAAGTCAATTACATTGACTCCAGTGCATAACTGGTATTTATTTAATCGACCTCGAAAGGATGAAAGGCAAAGTCGACTTCGGCAGAATTTGAACTCAGAACGTAAAGACAGACGAAATACCGCTAGGCATTTCGACCGGTGTGCTAACGTTTCTGCCAGCTCACCACCTTAGAGACAAAGCAGTAGTCATCACAGTGGAAGAGCCCTTCATCTCCAAGACTGAAAGAAACAGAGCTGCAATTCACTCAAGAGCATGCAAATCATTTTTCCAACATCCGCAATATTGTACATCAAGAATTCATCACCCAGGGCCAGTCTGTCAATCATGAGTTCTACAGCAATGTTTTAAAGCATTTGAGGGAGGACATTCAGCAAAAGCAACCAGGTCTGTGGAGGACAAAGAACTGGATTCTTCACAACAACAATGCACCCTGTCACCAACTTCTCCGCTCTTGTGAGTTTCTTGCCAAAAACAAAATGGTATCACTTCCGTACCTGCCCCATCCACCAGATTTAGAACCTGTGGTCTTCCATCTCGTCCTAAAGATGAAAAGGTACCTCAAAGGTCTCCATTTTAACACCGTTGTTGAGGGCGAATTGCACAAGGTCCTCAACCTGCTTACAGAAAATGACTTTGAGGCTGGATTCCAAAAGTGGCAGGAACACTGGGACTGGTGTATTGCTGTGCAAGGTGACTATTTCGAAGGGGCTCATGTTAAAACTTATCTAAACAAGTTATTTTTTATTAAACATGACTAGACCGGGAACATTTTGATACCACCTTGTATTTCCATGCCACTATTTGTAACTTTATTTGCTTCAAGTTTCACAGTTAACAATGAAATTATTTTCCTGTCTCTCAAAGTTTGCGAAACCTTATTTGATATATATATATAACAACGGTATTGGTATACAGGGTGTCGATATGAGGAGACATTGTTCACCCCCTTCTTCAGCAATGCCTCTTTATATGTGAGGGAAGATTGCATAGGTAATTGATGCCGTCTACCAATACCGAAGGAGTGCTCTCTCTCTCTATATATATATGACTAGAGAGAGCGACATACACATTACATATGTTCAGTGTTTAACAGGGTTATACTAATTTATAGCAAATACGAGGTTCGATTCCCGTAAGCATGTAACATCTTTTCGGGAGGTGAGGTAAAGATCCATGATTAGTGTCCATTTTTCCGGATTCACACACAAAAAATGGGGGGGGGGCGTGTTCAGCACCTCAGCATTACATTTAATATTAAAAATATGAAAAAAAAAAAGCATTGTTTAAGTTAAGTCAAATTTATTTGAGTTTGTACTGTATTTTCATTGTATTTACTGTTCGTTTTACGACTGCAATAACGATGGGTCGCTTCAGGAATAAACATTAAAATAAGGTGGGAGAGAACTAGAAACACAATACGAGAGAAAGACATAGAGCGAGAGGTAAATATTATAGTAGAATCGTAGGATCCAAAGAGACTAGTGTTTTGCAAGAATCTATTGATCACGTTTTGTCTTCTCTTTCAGTGTGTGAGACAGAGGTGAGTGCGTGCGTGCGTGTGTACATAAACAGCATCCGACCATTGCACAAAGGTTCCGAAATTATGTTGGTACAAGCCTCGTGATTAGACCTTTGTACAATCATAGGGTGTTTTGTGTCTGAATATAAATAAATGTTCTGCTCTATATTCATTCCTTTCTACCGAGTCCTCTTTCTGTGCGTATAATCAGTCTCTTAAACACCCTGATTAAGGCAACCGTTACATAATTCACACTCACACGGCAAAACATCAGTCGGGCGATAGACAATCACACGTATAATTATTCATTTGTGTGTGGTTGCGTGTGTGTGTGTGTGTGTATGAGAGAGGGGCGTGAGCAGGCTAAGTAGTTGTCCGAGGGCCTCACCCGGGTCTAGGGACCCAATATTGGTCTATGTATGAGGTGGCTTTGCGACCAATAAATAAAAACTCTAAGACCCAGTGCCCTGATTTACCCGGGAGCATATCCATCCCACAAGACAAATCTATTCGTTCGGGCTGGAACCGTGTGTTCCCCTCCCGTTTGTCTGTCTACACGTGTGTTTCAGAAGAGATTTAAAAATAAACATGTACAGGTAAGGTACCACGAACGTACGCGGTTACACACACACACACACACACACTAGAATAACAGAGAGGATCGATTCACATGACAGAGCTGAAATATATGCAGACAGAGAAGGAAGGACAGGAAGAAATGTTAGAAGAGAATAAGTGAATTATTAAACAGACGATGGGAAAGATGTCGGTTTTGTTTTTAGCCTCGACAACAGTGCACTGACAATAGTTAACAGTACTACAGTGCAATTAAGTTTTCTGTTACATAAGACACTTAAGGAGATTAGCGGTTTCTCTATACACTGAACTACACACATGTAAACACGTATACATACATATATACAGACATACACACACGAGGGTCACAATCCGATGACTGAAACAAGAAGGGTTAGATATAATTTTAGACGCTTGTAATTAATACGCGCACGTGTAAACGCAATCACGAACTACCATATATAAACATTCGAGCTTAGTACACCTTTACTGGTGAGAGAGAGAGACAGACACAGAGAAATCTAGAGAGAGAGAGAGAGAGATGTGTGTCACGCATATATATATCTATAAATATGTTGTGTACAAGAAGTATGGGATATTTAGCTTTATGTCAAAACAAGGATCTCAAAACAGATTCAGCTGGAATTCAGCATAAATGCATGCGTGTATGTGTGTGCATTATACACACGCACGCAATTATACACGCTGTAATAAAACAACATGTATATAACACGCGCTTTTTTTTTTAATTTTCATTAAAATCAATATTAAAACTAGGAGTGCAATTAATTAATTAGACTGCAAAGTTTTTCCCTCACCCACTTTTATTTAGGAAAAAAAAAACCCAATAAAGCATTTTTTTTAAAAATTACATATCGATATATTTTATATAAAATAGAATCGATAACCTAATTTATTGGATCGCAATAGATTATCTACTGCTTTCGAAATTGTTATATACTAATCGTGAACAAAGTGCGGCCCGCGGGACTTTCTGAATGAATCGTCAATAAAAGATTGCCCTGTTCAATTTCTTTAGTAGTGCGGCCCGCCTGACGATGAACCATGTCTCGTGGCCCGCTTCTCGCAAAAAGGCCGCCCGGGGCTGTTATATAAGGTATGCTCTAAGGCAGTGGTTCCTAATCTTTTCCCTACCAAGGTTCCCTTTTATTTAAATGTTTTCCCACGGACTCCAGTACTACCTTTGCAGACCACAGGTTGGGAACCACTGTTCTAAGGTTCCAGGTAGTTTCCACCCCTAAATTGAAATGCTTATTATACATTAAATTTGGTGAAAAGAAAAAAAAATCTCCCTCAAACTTACACCCTACTGTTTCGCAAGAAACAGATGGAGAAAGATGGAAATTTGAAATATAGTAATAGAAATACCTCTTCCTCTGTCTCCCTCTCTGAAACAGTGGTTGAGACAGAAACAGACAATGTGATATAGATATGAAGTGGGAGACAGAGAGAGATGTAAGAGACGACGATGGTAATTCTGTTGTCTTTCATTATCTAACAAGTTTTATTAGGATCACAGCTTCTGGAATAGTCTGTTGTATTCACTGAATTCAGGTTTTTTCTCCCATTACTTAAGCCATAAAGTGTGAGAAAGGATCAGATTTATATTTACAGCAACATTAAATAACATACCAACATTGTATATATATATATATATATATATATATGCCAGTGGCACGTAAAAAGCACCAACCAATCGTGGCCGTTTGCCAGCCTCCCCTGGCACCTGTGCTGGTGGCACATAAAAAGCACCCACTACTCTCACGGAGTGGTTGGCATTAGGAAAGGCATCCAGCTGTAGAAACACTGCCAGATCAGACTGGAGCCTGGTGCAGCCTCCTGGCTTCCCAGACCCCAGTTGAACCGTCCAACCCATGCTAGTATGGAAAACGGACGTTAAACGATGATGATGATGAAATATTAGTATATAAACCTTATCTCATAGCATACAGCCGTAACATGAATCCTTCATCTCAACAAAAAACTGCCTCCCTCTCTACTATAGTCCCACTTAGTCAAAGATCTTAGTCTTGAGAGTTACATAGTGACCACACTGGTGCTGGTGGCACAGAAAAGCTCACAGTACATGCTGTAAAGTAGTTGCTGGTATGAAGAACATCAAACTGTAGAAACCGTGCCAAAGCAGACACTGGAGCACAATGCAGTCGTCGTATTCATCAGATCCATGTCGAACTCCCTCTGCTTTGGCATGATTTCTGTGGTTGGCTGCCCTTCCTAACTGCTTCACAGTGTGTCTAGGTCCAAGAAACACATAAGAAAGAGTAGAAGGGTAGTAACAGAATAAAACCCTCAACTCTGAATGAATATATACAAATACATATAGATGCAGACATAGCTGGATGGTTAAGAAGCATGCTTTGAAACCGCTTGGCTTCAGGTTCAGTCCCACTGCACAGCATTTGGGCCAAGTGTCTTGTACTATAGCCCCTAGTCAACCAATGCTTTATGAGTGAATTTGATAACCAGAAATCATATACTCTTTACTCTTTTACTTGTTTCAGTCATGTGACTGTGGCCATGCTGGAGCACCGCCTTTCATCGATCGAATCGACCCCAGGACTTATTCTTTGTAAGCCTAGTACTTATTCTATCGGCCTCTTTTTTTTTTTGCCGAACCGCTAAGTTACGAGGACGTAAACACACCAGCATCGGTTGTCAAGCAATGTTGGGGGGGACAAACACAGACACAAACACACACACACACACACATACACATATATATACATATATACGACAGGCTTCTTTCAGTTTCCGTCTACCAAATCCACTCACAAGGCTTTGGTTGGCCCGAGGCTATAGTAGAAGACACTTACCCAAGGTACCACGCAGTGGGACTGAACCTGGAACCATGTGGTTCGTAAGCAAGCTACTTACCACACAGCCACTCCTACGCCTATATATATATATATATATATATATATATTACTTTTTAGCTCCACCCCTTCTCCCTAAAATGTGAGTAGCCATGTAGTTTGTTTACAGCTGGGTTTCTCAACCAATTTTTGCCAATGGATTCCTTTGGTCATAATTTTTATTCTTGTGGACCCCCATAGCTCTTCAATGTTTGAAAACTAGTTTTACTGACACTTCTTTCAAAATTCCTATTTTGCTTCTTACAAGTTCCTTTGCATAGATTCGCAATACAAATCTGAGAGAACCGGTTTCAGGGGCCAGAAACATGTTGATCAACGTAAAATATCAGAGAGAAAAAAAAACTTACAATAAATACATTGAAAGCAAAAATTTTTTCATGAGCTCTTAAAATATTGGGTTGTCTGGAAAGTTTGTGCTGATTTATAGTAGCTTACATTTCGACTAATTTTAGAACATGATTGAGTCCATAAAATAGGATCTGACTACACCTCCATTTAGAGCACAGTTTAAGCTATCTTTTCATGGAAGAAGATTTATGTTGCTATAACCTGTGTTAATTTTGTAACCCTTTAAAATGGAAGATAAGAAAGTTCATTTTCAGCACTTGATGCTTTGGGAACCAGACAAAAATTGCTGCAGCTCGGTTGGGATGTGTTACCCCACCCTCCATATTCACCAGATATTGCTCCTTCAGATTTCCACTTATTCAGGTCTCTGCAGAATAGTCTTAATGGTAAAAATTTCAATTCCTTGGATGACGTATAAAGATACCGTGATGAATTCTTTGACATGAAACCACCTCAATTCTGGGAAGAGGGTATTTTCAAGTTAAAGGAAAGATGGAGATGCATTGTGCAACAAAATGGTTCATATTTGGTTGATTAAAAATGTAATGGCAAGTATTTATTGACCTTTTTCTTTCCTTTAAAAATCGGCACAAATTTTCCAGACAACCCAATGTTACTGTGGATCCCCAATTTAATAATTTACTTGCATGGGCCCCAAAAGTTTTATATGGATCCTGGTTGAGTACACCTGCTCTACAGTAAGAAACCTGCTTGGCCCCAGCCCTTTTTCTCTCATACTTTACCCCTCTCAGTTCTTTATTTTCCTAGCATTAAGTTACCCCTCTCTACCCATGGTTTGTAGTCTTGCAAAGCAGCATGGCAACCTCGTTAATGCAGGTGGCATGAAAAAAAGCACCTGGTACACACTGTAAAATGGTTGGTGTTAGAACAGGCATCCAGCAGCAGAAACCATGTCAAAGTAGACACTGGAGCACAACGCAGTCCGTGGGCTTATTGGATCCTGTCAAACTGTTCGATCCAGGCCAGCACAGAGCATGGATGTTAGATGATGACGATGATGATGTAAGTATGACAATTAGTATTAAAGACACACAGACAGACCTAGGAACTGAAGCAGTTCACAGAGACATACAAAAAACCTTTACAATAACTGTTCAACCTACCAGAAATAACAGCCAAATCTCTCTTAGATTACACTGTACATCTTGAAAAAGGTAACCACATTGCATAATGTAGTCATGAGATAATACAACAATACTTTTAATTAAATAACCATGGCGAGAATGCCTTTGATTGCAAGGTTGGCTTAATCAGAGTTGACCCAGCACTAAATAGAGTTAGGTGTAGAAGTGGCTGTGTGGTAAGTAGCTTGCTTGCCAACCACATGGTTCCGGGTTCAGTCCCACTGCATGGCACCTTGGGCAAGTGTCTTCTACTGTAGCCTTGAGCCGACCAAAGCCTTGTGAGTGGATTTGGTAGACGGAAACTGAAAGAAACCTGTCATGTGTATATATATATGTGTGTGTGTGTGTGTGTGTGTGTGTGTGTGTGTGTGTGTGTGTGTGTTGTGTCTGTGTTTGTCCCCCCAAAATCGCTTGACAACCGATGCTGGTGTGTTTACGTCCCCGTAACTTAGCGGTTCGGCAAAAGAGACCGATAGAATAAGTACTAGGCTTACAAAGAATAAGTCCTGGGGTCGATTTGCTCGACTAAAGGTGGTGCTCCAGCATGGCCGCAGTCAAATGACTGAAACAAGTAAAAGAGTAAAGAGTTACTATTCCGCTCTTAAACCATAAAAATGCAGTAGTGGCAAAATGACCTCAAATTCCACTCCCAAAATGATGGTCAGGTTCAGAATCCCGAGTCAAGAGGATGACAGTCCAGTCCCTTTAAGTCCAGAAAAAACAAAATGTCAATAAGGACAGCAGAGAAGTGTAATCTGTGGATGCACCCTGATAAGGTCCTCACCACCGTCCTCCTTCTTTTCCAACTATGGCAGTTGTGTATCTCGTCTACACCAAGACACCCGTTTCTGTCCCTCTGTCATACTTTAATTTTTCACCAGCAAGGATAAAGCCACCTTCCTCAAAACTACACCCCCATCTCATTTGAGGGGGTTTTGTCTCATAATTTACCTGGTAACCTCACTGGTGTTGGAGCCACGTAAAAAAGCATCCAGTACATTCTGTAATGCAGTTGACATTAGGAAGGGCATCCGGCCATAGAAACCATGCCAAAGCAGATACTGGAGTTTGGTGCAATCCTTCGGTTTGCCAGCTTCCTGTTGAACCATCCAACCCATACCAGCATGGGAAACAGATGTTAAATGATGACAGTGTCAAGTGTATTCTTGTATGACCTTCCATAAGTTTTTAAGATGGTAGGGTGCTAAAAGCGAGATTTGTGTAGACCCATCCCACCCCGTTGGATTTCTCCTTTCCTTTTATTAGTGAAGCTATCAATTAGATGAGATGTGACAAGGACAGAGAACTCGATGAAACACATTGTGATACCAGTGTCGGTGGCACGTAAAAGACCCATCCAAACGTGGCCATTGCCAGCACTGCCTCGACAGGCCTCCGTGCCGGTGGCATGTAAAAAGCACCAACCGATCGTGGCCATTGCCAGCCTCCCCTGGCACCCCTGCCGGTGGCATGTAAAAAGCACCAACCAATCATGACCATTGCCAGCCTCCCCTGGCACCTGTGCTGGTGGCACGTAAAAAGCACCCACTACACTCACGGAGTGGTTGATGTTAGGAAGGGCATCCAGCTGTAGAAACACTGCCAGATCAGATTGGAGCCTGGTGCAACCTCCTGGCTTCCCAGACCCCAGTCGAACCGTCCAACATATACTAGCATGGAAAGCGGACGTTAAACGATAATGATAATGATTTAACATTCGTTTTTTTTCAATGTTGGCATGGGCTGGACAGTTTGAACGGATCTAGCACAAGCTAGAGAGCTGCATCAGGCTCCACTGGCTGCTTTGGCATGGTCTCTACAGCTGGAGGTCTTTCCTAATGTCAACCACTGATGATGGACAAACCACAAGACAAAAAGATCACCCAGTAAGGCAATCCACCAATATGTATTTGTATATTTATTTTCTCTGACTTTTGAGAGAGAGAGGAAGAGTGAATAGAGAGAGAGAGAGAGAGAGAGAGAGAGAGATGAGGGAGAGAGAGAAAATAGGGATTGAAAACAGAGAGACTAAGTGAGAAGAGGCAAAGTAACAAGGAGTAACGGAAGAGAGAAAACAAGACAGGTACTATATGTACAGAGTGAAAAGTTTTATGGATGTGTGGGGGCGTGAACTGCATGTACCTGTCTATGTGCGAGAGACAGAAGTATGTACAAAGCAGGAAGTTTTGTGATTTCTTGGAAATTGGAAAAAATACTTGGAAATGAATGAAAGGAAAGTGAAACAATATTTGACATTATTTTATTTTTAATCACCTGGCATAAAGCCACCTCCCTTAATAGATAACCCTCAGTTGAAAAGGTCTTACCTTGCAACCTTACATACTGATCTCACTGGGGCTGGTGCCATGTAAAAACACCCAGTACACTCTGTAAAGGGGTGAGCATTAGGAAGGTAAAAAAAAGGGTAAATTTATCTTCTCAAGTCATACGGACTCTTAAGGGCTGGATTCCTGATTTCATGTCGTATATATTCCCCACCTGGACAGGACGCTAGTCTGTCACAGAATTACTCATTTTTGGCACCTGAGAGGATTGGAGCAGCATGAAATGAAGTGTTTTGCTCAAGAACACAACACATTGCCTGGACCAGGAATCGAAATCACAATCTTACGATCAGGAGTCCAACACCCTAACCGCTAAGCCACACTGGCATTAGGAAAGGCATCCAGCTAATGAAACCCAAACAGAGCTTGGAGTAGCCCTGTTCCTCACCAGCAATCCATGCCATCAAGGAAAACAGATACTGAATGATGATGATGATGACAGCAATTTGTTGGCCACGTTTTCAATTCTCACAGAATAAGGTGTAGGTGTGTGTGTGTGTGTGTGTGTATGTGTGTGTGTGTGTGTGCAACCTCACTCGGTATAAGAAGGATTGAATCGTGAACTCTGCATTACAAAAACATCTGAAGCATTTCCTACACACAGCTCTGTGTTGTTCATTTACAAAGATAACCCAACAACTAAGAGGTAACCCTTCAGCATTTAAACCAGCCATACCCAGCCCCAAATATTCTACCCGTTTTATGTTCAAACTGGTCAGATCTGGCCTCTCACACATACCCTGCAATGTCATCCTAAACACAAACAGTCACACCATTGAAGCTACGAGATTATGCTTTATTAATCTGAAACAATGTAAATAAATAATTATTACATTTGACTGAGTAATCTGAATGCTAAACGATTAACACAGAACCTGCTCCACCAGCAAAAACAATTACCACCACCCCGAAAAGGCATAGTTCTGAAATAAATGAATCAACATACGCTTCACGTGGATCAAGCAGTTGCCCATATTTTCCATGTCGATTTACTGAATGACAAACAGGATCATCCTAAAGAAGTCCTTTAACCCTTTTGTTACTGTATTTATTTTGAGATGATCTGTGTTTCATTCAATTAATTTTAAATATAACAAAGAATTTAGTAAAATAACTTAGTATCATTCAGCTAGTTTTAGGAACATAAATTGTGACTAAGGTTTGGTGGAAGATTTTAATTCAAAACTTATGAAAACAAGACATTTGTACTACAGAGCCAGTTTCAGCTGGGTTGGTATCAAAAGGGTTAAACAAACTCCAAGTGGGTAATCCTAAGACATTTGAAGAATTTGCAATGAAAGAGGTTCTTTGTGCATTTTGACCAGAAAGGTAGTTAACAGAGCAGATCTATAGTTAAAGTCCACCAGCCATGACCATCATAGAAGAATGGAAGATTATACATCTGCAGGAATTATTTATTACAGTATCATTCTTATAAAATTCCAATCCGACACAGGTTTCTGTTGGACAGGTATCAAGGCAGCAAGCTGGCAGAAACGTTAGCACGCTGGGCGAAATGTGTAGCCGTATTTCGTCTGTTGTTACATTGTGAGTTCAAATTCCGCCGAGATCGACTTTGCTTTTCATCCTTTCGGGGTCGATAAATTAAGTACCAGTTACGCACTGGGGTTGAACTAATCGACTTAATACCTATCTCTGTCCCCTCTATGTTTAGCCCCTTGTGGGTAATAAAGAAATAGGTATCCTAGTGTCCTTTGATACAGCTTTTACGCACGTTTAGTTGATTCAGTTGCTGTACACATTCATCCAAGGTAGACATTCATTCCTATGCAGCTTTTTGTTCCAGATTTTACCCATGTGGGTGGATGAAGCAAACCAAGGATTCAAGTATAAGATAAGTTTTTCTTAAAGTACAGGGTGCTTCAAAAAATTTGATATGATTTCGCAATCTAATAACTTTGCCAGTTTTTGTTCAAATGACTTCAAACTTTAACATCATGTGTAGAAATAGGTCAAAATTTCATGTTTAATGTTTGATATGTTTATCTTATCAGGTATAGAAATGGCATTTACTGGAAATATTGGAAGAGAAAAGGTGTTTTGTGTGTTGGAGTATGCTCGAACACAGTTGAACAGACTGTGCAGTGTGCATGAGAGAGTTCTCAAAAAGTCACCAACGGCAATGCAGATTTGGACATGGCGCAAAAAATTCAAAGAAGGAGGCTGTCTGTGCAGGGCAAAAGGATCTGGACGACCACTAACATCAGAAGAGACAGTTGAGTGGGTTCACCAAAAACTCATGCAAAGCCCCAAGAAGTCCGTAAGAACAAGTCTGGAACCCCAGATTCCTCCAACAACAGTTTGGCACGTCCTGAGGAAACACTTGCCAACGAAACCCTACAAGCTGCAGCTCGTTCAGGCCATAACGGCAGATGACAAGTGCAAACATGGGGCTATGTGAAGGACCTGGTCTATGTCCTCCCTCTTCCTGCAAACCCAGAGGAACTCGAGCAGAAAATCACTACCGCACTGGAGACTGTTACCCAAGACATGCTGCAGTTTGTTTGGGAGGAGCTGGACTACCGACTTGACGTGTGCCGTGTCTCAGGCGGTGTGCATACTGGACATTTGTGAAATCATCATCATCGTTTAGCGTCCGCTTTCCATGCTGGCATGGGTTGGACGGTGCAACTGAGGTCTGGAAAGCCAGGAGGCTGCACCAGACCCAGTCTGATCTGGCAATGTTTCTACGGCTTGATGCCCTTCCTAATGCCAACCACTCCGTGAGTGTAGTGGGTGCTTTTTATGTGCCACCGGCACAGGTGCCAGACGAGGCTGGCAAACGGCCATAATCGGATGGTGCTTTTTATGTGCCACTGGCACGGAGGCCAGGTGAGGCTGGCAACGGCCATGATCGGATGGTGCTTTTTATGTGCCACTGGCACGGAGGCCAGGTGAGGCTGGCAACGGCCAGTCATGGGCGTGCGCTGGCAACGGATGATCGGATGGTCTGCTTCAGGGCGGCGCTGGCAACGGATGGTTCTCTTATGTTCATGGAATCCACATACCTTTGATTTTCTCATTCAAATTTGGAGGAATAAATCCTATGTTGCTCAATATAATTAATCCTGTTTAGTTTCATTTGCTTTGACTTTTTTAGTTTCTGTGATACTTACATCTCAAAGTATATTAAATCTTTTGAAACACCCCGTATATTCTAGGTGAGGGGTCACAATATCTCAGGGTACATGACAGCAGAGTTTGCATTGAAATACGATATGAGTACAGTTCTAGTGTTACTTGAACTTAGAATGGCTCTATTCTTTGACATCGTGTGTGCGCGTGCGTGTGTGTGTATAAAGGCATGGCTGAGTGGTAAGCAATTTGCTTCCCAACCACATGGCTTCAGGTTCAGGTTCACTGCATAACAACACCTTGGGCAAATGTCTTCTGCTTATAGCCCCAGACCAACAAATGCCTTGTGCATGGATTTGGCAGGTGAAAACTGAGAGAATCCCATCGCATATAATCATCATCATCATTTAATGTCCGTTTTCTCTGCTGGCATGAGCAGGACAACATCGCCATCGTTTGACGTGTGTGTGTTCGTGTCTCTTTGTCTTGACATCGCATGGTTGTTGTAAATGAATATCAGTCACTTACTTTCTTTGCGAAAACCTGTCTGGCGATGGAGGAACAGCACCTTACTTGGAAATAGGAAAGGATTGGCGACAGGAAGAGCATCCTGTCGCAGAAAGTCTGCCTCAATAAACTCCCTCCGACCCATATTATCAGGAAAAAGTAGACACTAAGGCGATTACATATATATATATGTGTATGTGTACAAACACATACACACACAATGTGTGTGCATGTGGCTGTGTAGTAAGAAGCTTGCTTCAAAACCGCATGGTTCCGGGTTCAGTCCCACTGCATGGCACATTGGGCAAGTGTCTTCTCTAGCGTTGGGCCAACCAAAGCCTTATGAGTGAATTTGGTAGGCAGAAACTAAAAAAGCCCGTTTTGTATGCATGTATGTATGTATATGTATGTGTGTATATATATATATATATATATATATATATATATATATATATACACACACACACACGCACACACATATACACATGAGTGAACAATGGAAGAAAGTAGCACTCGCGGAGCTGAGTCAAACTTTAACACACACACATAGAGGCTACCACTGAAGACGGAAAGGTACAGGAGATTTGACTGCTACTTCTAGCCTTTTTAATGGTCCGCGAGCCGTTGGTGACACAAGGAGAGAGAAACGTCACTGAACGACATTTGTCCCGCCGCTAACAACTGTCACGTTGTGTTCCTGCCGCAGTCACCGGTGTCTGTTAGATGTCGGTCTCCGTAATCACATGTAAGTCTACAGTTATGTCGGTCTCTCCGTCGGTTCACGACGAGGAGCATTAGGACATTCAATTAACAGGATTAGTACACTCGAAATTAATACGCAAGTGGCTGAATATTCCGCAGACCTGTGTTACCCTCATCGCAATTCTCAAACTGTATTAGCGTGACACAATGTAACAAGATTAGACATGACAAGAAGAAGAAGAAGAAAAAAATAGACCCTCGGTACTAATACTTTGTGTTTATCGGACCCAAACGGGTGAAAGACAAAACTGAGCCTGGGTGGAACTCGAACTCAGAACGCAGAGAGCCGGAGCTGGAGCTCGCTATCCGACGGTGTAACGATTCTGCCAATTGCCGCCTTCCCAGTCCAACAAGACGAGATGAACAAACAATACATTAATTAATTATAATTATTAATTAATAGGTTCCTTACCCCCCATCCCAACCATCCACGAAGACATTATACCATTATATAATCTTTTGTTTATATTATAGAGCCTGGTATGTTGGAATTATACACCAAGTGCCGGCTGCTGCTACTTCTACTAATAATGGAGTGAGATTGGCATTGAACAACACATTGCCTCGCTCGGTTCTTCTTCCGAGAAGCGACTCCGATCGAACACACGAACACAACAGCACAGACTTCAGGAGAAAATAAAAGTAGAAATTACCATGAAATAAAATTACTTTAAAATCAATTAATTATAACGTTTTTTCAAAACGGCCTAAAAGCTAACCATTTGAAGACTAAGGGGTACCCCTGAGATAGCAACGCACCTTGATTTGCAGGGTGTAAAGACTCCTTCCTCATTTATTGTGAATGTAACCACACACACACACCCTATTGCATATATATCACATACAACCTTTTGTAATAAAAATGCATTCCAATGGGGCACTGTGATTGGTTCAAGTCCGGCCGAAGCCAACTTTGCCTTTCTTCCCACCGAGGTCTATAAAATAAAGTGTACCAGGCCAGTACTGGCAGTCTAACAGACTCCCCTCAAAACTTGAGTACTGATGGGATTGTCAGAACAACGGGAAAATGCCTTGCGGTATTTGTTCCGATTCTTTATATTCCAAGATTAACTTTGCCTTTCGTCCTTTCGGGATTGATAAAATAAGATACCAGCCAAACACCAGAGTCGAAGATATTATCTAACTCCCCTCCAAATCACTGCTAAATTAAAAACCATTATCATTATTAAGCGAGCTGACAGAACATTCAGCACGCCGAAAAAAATGTTTAGTGACATTTCGTCCGATTACGTTCTGAGTTCAAAATCCATCGAGATCGACATCCTTTCGGGGTCAATAAAATATCAGTCAAGTACTGGAATCAATGTAATCGAATTATCCCCACCCCCTACAAAAAAAAAACCTACTGGTCCTATGCATATAGTAGAAAGAATTATTATTATACTTTTATCTCATTTCACCCTATTTTCCCCTTTCTTTGCCTTCATCTTATGTAAGCCCCAACAGAAATTGTGTAAATTATATTTTTAATGTCCCCATCATCTGAGACTCTTGTGGGAAACAAATCATTATTCTCGGCCTTTTGGCTAAGATCAAAGTGTAAAATCATTATTATAAAGTAGCAATCAATTATAAGGGTAGCTGTGAGCGGTTCCCCCCACTGCTTCAACTTTGGGACCTTGCGTCTAGGTAAAAAATCATCAATTATGTTCGTGACTCTCAAACACGATGGTGCCATTTGATTTTAAATTAAATAGAGAATGCCTTTCTCCGGCTTTATAAGCACTACCACCACCAACCTCTTTCAATCAGCTCTAAATCGAACATATCTCTGATCAAAGACGTTCCAACCAGGAACACTGTCTTTATTATAATATAACGGTCTACAGTGTCTGCCCAATATATATCCTTAGTAGGGTGTGTACTTCCAGGGCGACTCGGTTGCTGCTTTTTCTAGCATGTCTAACGCCCCACACGGGGAGAATAGATTTCGTCGGTCCACCAGTTATTTTTAATGGAATGTAATTAATATAATAACAGGAGACAGAAAGGAATTTTTATTTTTATACACGGGTTTCGATGCACAAACGAGAGAGAGAAAGAGAGAGGAAAAAAGAATACTCGTATTATAATTCCACTCAGATCTAGAATGTTTTAGGAATACTAAATCGATCGCAATGCTTGATCGGTACTTCATACATGCTATATATATATATATATATATATATATATATATACACACACACACACAGAGTCAGAGATGTACCGATTACTTTGGATGCATGAACGAAATAAATTTCTTTCTATGAATATATATATATATATATAACTCCATAGACCGACCATAATTATCGTTATACATACATACATATACACACACACACACATATATATATATATGCGCGCACAGGGAGTGTATAATCGGTTACAGCGAAACTGAAACCAAGAGTTTATATTGTTTCCTGAACAGAAAAGTAAAAACAATTTATGTGAAACATTTCTTTTACATATACTTAAAACTGTATCCAGTGTAAATATTAATTTACAATTTTAAATTTGGTGTGAATACACACACACACACACACACACACACACATATATATATATATATATATATATATATATATATATATATATATATATATATATATATATTATTTATATATATATATATGTGTGTGTGTGTGTGTGTGTGTAGTATAAGAGAGATTATTATTAGAAGCTGGACATAAAAGTAATAAATATTTTATTTTGAAATAATTTTTCGATTTACACTGTCTATAATGTAATTATTCATTTAAAATATATACTTCTCAGTGTAATATCGAATTAGTACGAATTCTTCGTGTATCGTTAATATTAACTTATTTCTCACATAGCATTTTTTTTTTAAATATATTTATATTTCAAAGACTGAAATAAAATTTCTATTTCTTTTGTAATTTTGTGATACGGTAAGAGAAGTGTCCTAATAATTGGTATTTGTCAGGAAAGAAGAGAAATCTAGGATTCAGTTTCATAAAATATTCCCGTTGGTTATAAAGAGTTAATTGAAGCACCTTGCTAACCTTAATTAAAGGGGTTTTGATAGATGACAGGAGGGAAGATAAGGAAACGAAGGTGATCATAAATGGAAAGGAGAATGTATCCGATGTTGATCAGGTTTATGAATCGTTTATAGTTCGAAGCGATTTCCTACCTAAAATCCATCAGCTCCAAGTCTGTAAAACTAACGATGGGGGGGGGGAAGAAGAGAGAGAGAGGTTTCATACAAGAGAGGTGTGGTGGGGAAAAACAAGCAGAAATACAAAGGAAAACGTATCTGAAATTGGTCAGATTAGAAAGAGGAAAGTTGGAAGTGAATTCCTACCGATTTGACTTGATGACATCTGCTCCGAGTCTGTTAATAAGCTGACAAACGATGCCAGCTCGCTCGACATAATTCAGTAATATTTTCGAAAATCGCCATGTGTCGTTGGTTCATCGAATTCAACTGCAGAATACTTTCACTCTAACATTTTTCCTCTTACACTGAAGAGGATTTTTTGCACGGCGGGGACTTCTGCCGATTCAAACTTAAAATAAATTAAATAGAAAATTATTACTCACACATGTTTCTTTTATTTTTTCAGAAAAAAAAATATTAATAAATAAAATGTTCCGCTTTTATTATTTTTTTTTCAGAAAATATTATATAAATAAATAAATAATCTCTTTTATTTTATCGGTTTTTCCTTTTTTTATATCTTTTTACTAGTTTCAGTCATTGGACTGCAGCCAAGCTGGGGCACTACCTTGAAGGGTTTTAGTTGAACAAATCGACCTCGATTTTTTTTTTAAAGGTCTGGTACTTATTCTATTGGTATCTTTTGCCTGACTGCTAAGTTATGGGAACATAAGCAAATCGACAGTGATTGTCAAACAGTTGGGAAACAAACACAAGGACACACACACACATACATACAGACATATATATATGACAGGCTTCCACACAGTTTCCGTTAACCAAGTTCACTCACAAGACAACAATCAGCTCACAGTTATTATACAGGGTGTCCTTAAAGTCTGGATTCATAGGCAATCTCATTAACTATATATTTTTTACCTATATTTTATATATATTTTACATATATATCTTATATATTACATTTTACCTATATATATTTTACTCATTGGAGCGTGATTGTTGCCAGAGCGGTTAACTGGCTTCCTTTACCAGCGTCCCCTTACTGGCACTTATGCCAGTGGCATGTGAAAAAACATTCAAGCAAGGTCGTTGCCAGTGCCGCTGGACTGGCACCTGTGCAGGTGACACGTAGAAAACACCATTTGAGCATGGCCATTGCCAGTACCGCCTGACTGGCCCTCATGCCTGTGGCACGTAAAAGCACCCACAACACTCTCGAAGTGGTTGGCGTTAGGAAGGGCACCCAGCAGTAGAAACTCTGCCGGATCAAGATTGGAGCCTGGTGCAGCCATCTGGTTCGCCAGTCCTCAGTCAAACCGTCCAACCCATGCTAGCATGGAAAGTGGACGTTAAACGATGATGATTAAACAATGATGATGATGATGAAAATCACAGATGCCACATGCTTGATGGAACACATAAAGAGTGAATGCGCTCAAATTGATGACATGGTGGAGTTATTGCTTTGGGTTCGTGTAGATCTTGCAAAGCACATCAACTTTTGCATCATAAGTGGTGGAAATCATAGTGAAGATCATCATCATCGTTTAACGTCCATTTTCCATGCTAGCATGGGGTCTGGGAAACCAGGAGGCTGCACCAGGCTCCAGTCTGATCTGGCAGTGTTTCTACAGCTGGATGCCCTTCCTAACGCCAACCACTCCATGAGGGTAGTGGGTGATTTTTACGTGCCACCGGCACAGGTGCCAGAGGAGGCTAGCAATGGCCACAATCTGTTGGTGCTTTTTACGTGCCACCAGTACGGGAGCCAGCCAAGATGGCGCTGGCATCAGCCACATTCAGATGGTGCTTTTTACGTGCCACCGGCACGCTGTTAATGTTCCAATTGAATAAAATGTTGAAAATTTTACGTATACATTTTGCCTATGGGTCCAGATTTTAGGGTCACCCAGTAGAAGACACTTGCCCAAGGTGCTGCCAAAAAAATATCCTTAGAGCATCAGACAGATGAACTTTGTGGTACCTAGTTATGTTCTAAGTTCAAATTTTACTGTAGATAACTAACCCTTTTATAGGCTCTGGGGGCAGCAAAATATATTCCAGTTAAAGAACTGAGATTGAATGAATCAGTTATATCATTCTCCTCTAAAATATAAATTAATCCTTTTATTCTTTTATTCTTTTTATTTGTTTCAGTCATTTAACTGTGGCCATGCTGGAGCACCATGTTCAGTTGAGAAAATCGAATCCAGGACTTATTCTTTGTAAGCCTAGTATTTATTCTATCGATTTCTTTTACTGAACTACTAATGTATATATATATATATATATAACAGGCTTCTTTCAGTTTTCATCTACCAAATCCACTCACAAGGCTTTGGTCGGCCCAAGGCTATACTAGAAGACATTTGCCAATTTTTGTAATATTTCTTTTGGTGCTTTATACTTTGAGTTCAAATCCTGCTGAGGTCAGCTTTGCTTTCCTTTCTTTAAGGGTCTATAAAATAAAATACTAGTCAAGTACTGGAATTGATGTAATCAAGTAAAACCCTTCCCCTCAAAATTGCAAGCCTTGTACTTAAATGAGAAGCCATTGTTTCAGAAAAATATATTGATTTCAAATTTTGGTATAAGACCAACAATTTGGTGGGGAGGGGGTAAATCAATAACTTCAACCTCAGTATTCAACAGGTACTTATTTTATTGACCCTGAAAGGATGAAAGGCAAAGTCAACCCCTTCAGCATTTGAACTCAGAACATAAAGATGGACAAAACGCCACTAAGCATTTTGCCTGGTGCAGTAATCATACTGCCAGTTCACCACCTTATTTCAGAAAAGCTATATTGATAAATTACGGAGATGTACTTGCATAGCAAGTGACTTGATCTGAGATCGTATGCAGGAACGAAAACAATTGCAGCGTGGAAGGTGTTTATAAGCTATTTAAGAAATACACAAAACTGTTAGATTCACTTCAACATATAAATTTAATTTGTCAAAATATTTTCGGCGCTTTGAGACCGCGACCTGTTCACTGGCAAAGCTTTGTGCTGCATCTCATATATTGATAAATAAAATTATAAAATTAACCTTTCATTAATACAGGACAACAAATAGGTAAATAAAATTTTTCATTTATTATTTGATAAAAATTATATATTGTTACTATGTAATATACTTACAATTAACTTATTTTTTTCATTAAATAAACTCTCATATATGGTGGACCCTTTTTGAAAGGGCTAAGGTCACACACTTTCCTCTTTGGCCAAGGCCTCATCAACTTCTTCAAGTTCCACTGGAAAAGGAAGATGAGAGTAAAGAGGGAAGTGATGTCTGGTAGCAAGTTTATTGAAAGGTGGGTGAATGTCATAAGAATGGCCAGTATGAATGGACCAATTCTGAGGATACACCTGTGATAAAAGGAAATATAAAAGGAGAAAGGGGCTCTCTACCCCCCTTTTGACCAAGCTTCCGTGGCTTTTATGGGTTTTTCTACGAGTAACCTTTCAAAGCACCTCCCCCTATTGGGAGTTATAATTGTTGCTTACATTTCGTGGTTATCCTGCTTTTGTACACGGACCTTTTTCAAACGGACAAAACCCTTTGTAACTTTCATCCTGTGTTTTGTCCCTTTATGTTTTAATCGATTTTTGTTAGCCCTTGTGGCCAATAAACAAACAAATTATTGCAGAGATACAGAGAAAGTACAGAGATGTACTTGCATAGCAGGTGATTTGATCTGAGATCGTGTGCTGAAACGAAAACAATTGAAGCATGGAAGGTGTTTGTAAGCCATTTAAGAAACACACAAAAACCGTTCGATTCACTTCAACATTTAAGTTTAATTTGTCAAAATATTTTCGTCGCTTTAAGACCGCAACCTGTTCACTGACAAAAATCCGTGCTGCATCTGAGAAAGTACAGTTGCTAGAATATGGATAAGACGGAGAAAGTTCAGAGGGCTATTACTTATGTTGATAACCAAAGATCTCTCACGCTCTACAGATGAAAGGTAGATCATGTGATACTTTTTGAACAAACGGCAATGCTACATGGGAGTAAGATACAGGTTACGAATGGAGAGGACATGCGAAGACTGGAGAGGTATGAAGACATGGGAATAAGCACTGAAGGATGATCTGAAGATGCTGATTCTTGCAAAGGAGATAATAAAAGACTGAGATAATTGGTTATTCTCTGTGCTTAAGAACCCATCAATCATAACTCTTTTACTCAGTCATTTGACTGTGGCCATGCTGGAGCACCGCCTTTAGTCAAACAAATCGACCCCAGGACTTACTCTTTGTAAGCCTAGTACTTATTCTATCGGTCTCTTTTGCCGAACCGCTAAGTTACGGGGACGTAAACACACCAGCATCGGTTGTCAAACGATGTTGGGGGGACAAACACAGACACACAAACATATACACACACATACATACACACACACACACACACACACACACACATATATATATATATATATATATACACATACACATATATACGACAGGCTTCTTTCAGTTTCCGTCTACCAAATCCACTCACAAGGCTTTGGTCAGCCCGAGGCTATAGTAGAAGACACTTGCCCAAGGTGCCATGCAGTGAGACTGAACCTGGAACCATGTGGTTGGTAAACAAGCTACTTACCACACAGCCACTCCTGCGACTATTATATCCTAATATATATTTCTTTATTGCCCACAAGGGGCTAAACATAGAGGGGAGAAACAAGGACAGATGAAGGGATTGAATCGATTATATCGCCCCCAGTGCGAAACTGGTACTTTATTTATCGACCCAGAAAGGATGAAAGGCAAAGTTGACCTCGGCGGATTTTAAACTCAGAACGTAACGACAGACGAAATTATATACTAATATCCTAAAAAACATTCTATTTATGCTTGTAATCCATTCTGCCTCATCAGACATCCTCCACATCTCATCCCCTTAACGCCCTGTCCTCCCTTGCTCCTCCATCGATGTCAGTACCCAGCAGCTGTAGTCTCTTGTGAGCAGAATCAGCACCTTTCTTTGCACAGTGGTTAGCACTGTAGTTGTGGGTGGGGCCCCTTAGTCTCCTGGCAACCAATATTTTTAAGCCCTGTCCACCACTGTGGGATGACGTCAGCAGCTGGGGAACTGATGGGAACTTGGGGCTGACTGGAAGAGGAAGGGGCAGGAGTGACGCGCATGCATTGGGTCTTTTCGATCGAGGTAACCGAGGGAGTCAGACGTGTGAGCACATTATTAAGGTAGGGGAAAAGCAGCTGCTATTTCTAGTGTTCGGGTCGAGCTGCGTGGAAGGGTGCATTACTACTGGGGAGGTCTCCGTTGAGCGAAGAGAAGGTAGGTGTCCTTGTTTCAAATCTCTCGCATACACCACAACCACTGCCTTCTAGCTCTCTCACATAGATGGGAAAAGAGGAGTGGAAACGACGTTTCGAGTTTGACTCCTCGTCGGAAAAGGGAGAAAAGTCCAGAGAGGAGGAAAAGGAGGAAGGAGCAGATAATTCAAGAAAAGCATGTGCGTCCATTATATGACTGAAAAATAAGTGTGTGTGTGTGTTTGTCTCCTACCGTCGATTGACAACCGGTGCCGGTTTGTTTATGTCACCGTAACTTAGTGGCTCGGCAAAAATTAAAATCCCTGATGGACAGGCTTTAAAAAAATGATAAGGGATTTTTCGGTTTGAATGGTAGTTTTTTCTAGCGGTGTCATATGAAATTGTCACCCATAATTATGACCCTAGAATCGATCTATTGCCTTTCAATCTCTTTTAGGGTTAGGGTTAGGGGTAGGGGAAGGGTATCTTTTTTTTTTCAGAAATGTAAAGAAACCTAATCTGTTTCTTAAACGAGGGACATATTCATACGGCACAGAATGTTTTTACCTCAATAGACGTCATTGATTGGTTGAAATTGCAGAAATTGAAGAAGAAAAAAAAAACAACATATATCTTACAAACTATAGAATTTTCTCAATAAAGCCAAGAGAAAAAGATGTTTTATAAACACATTCTACCAGTATACGAAGTTTAAAATTTTTTAGTTACCTAGAAATTATGTTAAAAACTGCCGTTCAAACCGAAAAGATCCATGATAAGTATTAGGGTCGATTTATTTCACTAAAAATTCTTCAAAGCGGTGCCCCTGCATGGTCGCGATCTAATGCCTGAAACAAGTAAAAGATAAAAAAAAAAAAGATAAATGTGATTCACATAACGATCCTAATTTCGTAAATCTGCGGCTCGTCACGTTCTGTAGTATAGCAACATCTATGACATCACTTCCTGGATGTGGCCTCTGTGAACCACGCACGTGTTGTTTAATTTCAGTCTGGCGATAATTAATAATTAGGAATTAACGCCACCACATCACACCTGTACGGGCATCAATATACTCCTGCCTATTTATTGATAGCGGATTCCATCGATCTGTCAGAATGGTATTGCCGTTGATTGTGTACGTACTAAGTTTTCATTTATCTCATGTTTTAATTGCAAAATAATGTTTAATGAGGAAAACTATGTTATTTCCTTTCTAAAACTTCGATTTATTGTTTAGATTTTTAAAGAGTGAAAATGTAGTTATAAAAGTAAACTAAATTTATATACACACACTTCAAATGCCATCAAAACATTCATACGTGGTTATATTTATGGACCTAGGTCGACTTTGCCTTTCATCCTTTCGGGGTCGATAAATAAAGTACCAGTTACGCACTGGGGTCGATATAATCGACTTAATACCTATGTCTGTCCTTGTTTGTCCCCTCTGTGTTTAGCCCCTTGTGGGTAGTAAAGAAATAGGTATTTCCTCTGCCATTACATTCTGAGTTCAAATTCTGCCAAGGTTGACTTTGCCTTTCGTCCTTTCGGGGTCGATAAATAAAGTACTAGTTTCGCACTGAGGTCGATGTAATCGACTTAATCCCTTTGTCTGTCCTTGTTTAGCCCCTTGTGGGCAATAAAGAAATATATATTTATGGACCTAGTGACCATTTGGAATGAAGACATTGAAACATTAATCTTAAGACAACCGATGTTTGGTTTGTTTACGTCCTTGTACATTGTCGGTTCGGCAAAAGAGACTGATGGAATAAGTACGGGGCTTTAAAAATGTACTCGGATCGATTTGTTCGACTCAAATCCTTCAGGGCAGTACTCCAGCATGGCCGTGTCGAATGATCGAAACGAGTATAAGATAAATGCTGACAGTCGTTTTAATATGTGATTTTGGCGGAGGTAAAGAATACGCACACCACCCGTTTTCGGCCTAACCCTAACCACCCGGTGTACGTATTTATTCTTTACCTTCGCCATCATTTTCGAAGAATTCGTTTAGAAACTATGAACCATACACTAGAAGTTACTACTTGAGGGCAGTGGTCCCGGTGCGCGTACTCGCTCATCCGCGCTAGCTAGTCGTGACTAGTCGATCCTTTGTGTTTTTTACTTTATCTTTTTGTGTTTTATTTACTTTGTTTAAAAAAAAAATTATTTTGTGTTTTTAGGTTGTCGTTGTAGGATCGACTAGTCACGACTAGCTAGCGTGTATATGCGAGTGCGCACACCGGGACCACTGTTCTCAAGTAGTACCACAATAGAATTTATGATGAAAGTGGCTACAAGTTGAAGGAAACAAGGCCAAATAATAGCGATGTTTGTCACAAGAATATCCGAAAGAATACATTGTCTGAGAATAGTAAATTGAAATTGGAAGGAATTCTAATGGGGATTTTGTGTGTGTGTGGTGGGGGTCCATTATTTATGCGTCAAAATAGAAATAAAGCAATTTTCCACTGGTTCTGCTAGAAATAATTATAATAATGGATTCAAGTTTTAGCTAAGACCAGCATTTTTTAGTGGGAGGGAGTAAGTTGATTATATCGCCCCAGTGGTACTTTATTTCATCAATCTTGAAAGGTTGAAAGTCGACATCAGCAGAATTTGAACTCCAAACATAAAAGAAAGAGCTGGAAGAAAATGCCGCCAACCATTCTGTCCAAGATGCTAACGATCCTACTTGCTCATGGCCTTATTAATAGTAATAGCAGTTTAAAATTAATATCGACTGGTTTCTGTGCCGGTGGCACATAAAAAGCACCATCCGAACGTGGCCGATGCCAGCGCTGCCTTGGCTGGCTTCCGTGCCGGTGGCACGTTAAAAGCACCAACAGATTGTGGCCGATGCCAGACTCCCCTGGCACCTGTGCAGGTGGCACGTAAAAAGCACCCACTACACTTGCGGAGTGGTTGGCGTTAGGAAGGGCATCCAGCTGTAGAAACACTGCCAGATCAGACTGGAGCCTGGCGCAGCCTTCTGGCTTCCCAGGCCCCGGTTGAACCGTCCAACCCATGCTAGCGTGGAGAACGGACGTTAAACGATGATGATGGTGATAATGATTGTAAATTGATTTTTTATCCTTCTCCTCTTTTGTAGACCTACCAAGACCCAGAAAGGGAAACGAGCCTTGGAACGAAGGGAACCGAAACTCTTTGAAAATACCAAAGTGGCCATGATTATCAAAGGAGGGAACACAAGTGAGACTGTCACGAAAGCTTTGAGAGATATCGTAAGTGTTGTTGTTGTTCTTGTGTAGTCTTTCAGGTCTCCTCAGACCATTAAATCTCTGGTGGTGGAGGCACATGGCCTAGTTGTTAAAGCAGCGGACTCACGGTCGACGGATCGAATCTCAGACCGGGCAATGCATGTGTTTATGAGCAAAACACCTAAGCTCCACACAGCTCCAGCAGAAGGTAATGGCAAAATCTTCTGTTGACTCTTTCGCCACAACTTTCTCTCACTCTTTCCTCCTGCATCTTGCAGCTTACCTGTGACGGACTGGCATCCCATCCAGGTGGGGAACCTATATGCCAAGAAACTGGGAAACCGGCCCTTATGAGCCAGGCGTAGCTCGAGAAGGAGCAGCATATCTCTGGTATATGGCTTATTTCATGGCATATGAGATACACTAATTTATAAGATACACCTCAGTTTTGCTAGGCCCCTCCTTAACAACATCATCATCCTTGTTATCATTATTTAATGTTCACTGTCCCATGCATGTGTAGCGGTATCTGATATCCTCACTGTTTGAGAGACACAGCAGGAATGATCTCGTTTGAGATTACAGCCATCTTTGGCTTGGTTGTTCCTGTTGTGTCCACTGATCTGATTGGTTGACATGTGGCGCGATTTTGCGCCACTGTCCAAAACCAACCAATCACGGCCTTTGGTGACACTGTTTTTCCTAGGCTTTGTTTGAGCCATTTCTCCTCAATATATAGGGCTTGCTTTCAGTATACAGGGTCTTTGACTCTAGACCTTTTAACCCTTTAGTGTTCACATTAATGCTTCTTCATCCACATTGTTTTGAATTAATCATGCATTATCTTGTAGCTATGAGATTTTGATGAGGTTGCTGTTCATTTTTCAAACGATATTGTAGGGTTGGTGTGAGAGACCAGACCTGGCCAGTTTGAACATAAAACAGGCAGAATACTTTTGGCAAGATATGGCCAGTTTAAATGCTAAAGGGTTAAGGTCCAGTCTAGTCACTGACCAGCACCGTACTCAGCCATGTTTCAGTTTCCAGCGACAGACAGAACATCTTTTATCTCTGCCGCCGTCGTCACCATCATCGTACCAACTTTACGTCGTCTCTACCATCGTCAACTTCAGATGGACTGTTTTATTTGGTGAAAGTTTCACCCTAACAGCGTGGGTCTGTGAAGTTGGTACGATGATGGTGACAACGGCAGCGGATATAGAAGACGTTCTGTCTGTCGCTGGTGTATAATAACGTCGTTGTGGCTGAAACAAGTGAAAGAGTATATATTCTATAGGAATTATTGCCAGTACTGATTTTGGTATTGTCTTATAAAAACATTTAATATACTTCATAGTATATTATAGATGCATAATGAAATATTATGTACCTACAAATCATTAGTATTAACAATGAAGTGATATTGAACCAGTGCTTGTGTTATTATTGTTGTAATGACCCTCCCAAGAAACAAGATTAATAATATTGTTCCTTAATTTTTGTTTTTTTGTTCTTGCAGTATATCTTGAAGAAACCCAATTCAGTCATGTACAAAAGGTATGTGATTTTAAAAAAAGTCTTTTTTAGTCTTTGCTGGTTTTTACATCCATTTTAATTTCCTTGAGAGATTAGAGAATGTTTTTTTTTTTGTAAAAATCTTTTATTCTCCTATTGGTCTCATTGGACTGTGGCCATACTGGGACACACCATCTATGATATAATTGATTATAGACATGGCTGCGTAGTTTAAGAAGTCTGCTTTCCAAACATATTGTAGCTCCATGATTGATTCCCCGGTACTACTTAAAAAGAGTGGTCCCGGTGCACGCACTTGCGTACTCACGCATCCACTCTAGTTAGTCATGACTAGTCAATCCTCCAAAGTAAATAAAACACGAAATAATAATATTTTTAAACAAAGTAAATAAAACACAAAGTAAGGATCGACTAGTCACGACTAGCTAGCGCGACTACGCAAGTGTACGCACAGGGACCACTCTTCTCAAATAGTACCTGATTCCCCTGCTCAGTTCCTTGACTCAGGAAATTTGAGTCAACCAAGAAAATAATGAAGAACTTACTTAAATGACTGTCGTTATTAAGCTTGGGCACATGGCTTAGTGGTTAGAGTATTCAGCTCACAGTTGTAAGGGCATGAGTTCGATTCCTGGCAGTGCACTGTATCCTTGATTTAAAGTTTTGCCACAAGGGCAGCCATTTTGGGGGAGGAGATGAATCACTTACATTGACCCCAGTGTTTCGCTGGTACTTAATTTATCGACCCCCAAAAGGATGAAAGGCAAAGTTGACCTTGGCGGAATTTAAGCTCAAAATGTAGCAAAGATCAAAATACTGCTAAACTTTACATCCTGCTCACCATTAACGATAATAATAAGACAAGATTTTGTGCAGGCGTAAGAGTGGTTGTGTGGTAAGTAGCTTGCTTACGAACCACAGGGTTCCGGGTTCAGTCCCATTACATGGCACCTTGGGCAAGTGTCTTCTACTATAGCCTCGGGCCGACCAAAGCCTTGTGATTGGATTTGGTAGACGGAAACTGAAAGAAGCCCGTCGTATATGTGTTTGTGTGTCTGTGTTTGTCCCCCTAACATCGCTTGGCAACTGATGCTGGTGTGTTTACATCCTCGTAACTTAGCAGTTCAGCAAAAGAGACTGATAGAACAAGTACTAGGCTTACAAAGAATAAGTCCTGGGGTTGATTTGCTCGACTAAAGGCGGTGCTCCAGCATGGCCACAGTCAAATGACTGAAACAAGTAAAAGAGTGTGTTAATGATTCCACTAGCTTGCCTCCCTAATATTTTTTCCATAAATTGCAAATTACATGAAGGAAGAAAAATAGAGAAAATTGGAATAAACAAATGTTTGTCTGGAGAAAATTCCTGTATTTGAAGTATTTATATATCTTTGCTATTAAATCATGCATATAATAATAATAATAGTAATAATGTTTAATTATTTTTGTTTTCTTAGGAAAAATATTATTCGGCCATTTGAGAGTGAAAATTCTTTGGTAAGTACCGGAAATTTTAGAGTTTCGTAATATTTTGATTGATTTATGGAAATTATCCAAGTATAATTTGTGCAGGCAATGGCCGTGCAGATAGGAAGCTTGGTTTGTAACTATGTGGTTTTGAGTTCAGTCCCACTACACAGCACCTTGGGCATATGTCTTCTATTATAGCCCTGGGCCAACCAATGCCATGTGAGTGAATTTGGTTGATGATGAAAACTGTCTAGAAGCCCATTGTATGTGTGTGTATATATATCATCATCATCATCATCATCATCGTTTAACGTCCATTTTCCATGCTAGCATGGGTTGGACGGTTCGACTGGGGATCTGGGAAGTCAGAAGGCTGCACCAGGCTCCAATCTGATCTGGCAGTGTTTCTACAGCTGGATGCCCTTCCTAACGCCAACCACTCCATGAGTGTAGTGGGTGTTTTTACGTGCCACCGGCACAGGTGCCAAGCGAGGCTGGCAACAACCACGATCGGATTGGTGCTTTTTACGTGCCACCGGCACGGAAGCCAGTCAAGGCAGCGCTGGCATCGGCCACGTTCAATATATATATATACACACACATATATATAGATAGGGAGACAGATATATCATCATCATTTAATGCTGGTATGGATTGGATGGTTTAACAGAATCAGATGTGTCTGAGTGATTATGATATATATGTAGATATAGATGTGTGTATGTTTCTTTGTCCCCACCATTGCTGTTTGACAACTGGTGCTTGTTTGATTACGTCCCCGTTACTTAGTAATTTTGGCAAAAGAGACTGATAACATATCAAACTTAAAAAATATCTACTACAGTTAATTTGTTCAACAGTGACTCAGCATAGCCACAGTTCAATGTCTAAAACAGGTAAAAGGTATAAAACAGGCGATTTAAAAATTCCATGCTCTAAGAATTTGTTCAGTGACAACAGGTTGTAAAATTGAGTTTAACCCTTTAGCATTCAGATTATTCTGTAAAATGTAAAGCTTATGTATTCACACCATGTAAAATTAATCTTGTATCATTTCATGGCTTTGAGATTTCAATGATGTGATTCTTTATTTTTAAAATGACACAATAAAATAGCTATGAATGACCATATCTGACTAGTTTGAACATAAAATAGGTAAAATATTTTAGCTGGACATGGCCGGTTTAAACACTAAAGGGTTAAACTTATTTATGTTGCAACTTCGAATTTGTAATTAATTTTATTATAAATAGAGAAAAATTGGAATAAACGAATGTTTTTTCTGGAGAAAATTCCTGTATTTGAAGTATTTATATATTTTGCTATTAAATTATGCATTCATCTTATCGTGGATGTCATGTGAGGACACCTAATACTGTTATTAGCCTTGAGAGATCTCATATTGGAACTTCAAGCATAAAAGTATACCCGTAGATTGTGGCATTAGCTGTTTAATATTCATACCAGTCATATCCGACCCAAATATTCTACTTCAGTGGTTCCCAAACTATGAGTTGCGACCCACAGATGGGTCGCAAAAAGTTATTAAATTACGCATTAGCTTTGATTACCTGCTGTCTATCGAGATAGTTCAAGACTTATGTTTTCAATACCAGACTTGTTGTTTTATCAAGCAGTAGGCTTTTTCACGAACTTAACAAATCAGAGGTTGTCATTTTCTCAAGTTATTTATTCGTACATAATCGTAAAAAGGAAAGGCCTGTTTTTACCTATTTACAGAGAACTTTAACTAGGTGAAGTATAATACTGATTGAGCTGATAACAGGTACTACTTCAAGGTTTTGTATTAGCGTTAGTATTTACACATAAGGTATAGAGACGTTGAAAACAGTTATAAAACGTTTTGTTTCACATTTAATATAAATAGCAAAAAAATTAAATAAAGAAGACATTATGGATTTCACTAGTAAGTTTATAAATTCTTTAAAAAGTATAGAAGGGATCACCAGGGGGCTCATCCTTCTCACAGGCCTCACTGAAGATGTAATCTGAAATAGATTTGGTAATTTCATTAATGTTTTTAATCAGTAGAGTTAATTGGGTCGTCATAAACTGGTGTGATAAATAGTGGGTCGCGACTCTAAAAAGTTTGGGAACCACTGTTCTACTTGTTTTATGATGAAACCAACCAGATCAGGCTTCATATATCTGCCCTACAACTGTATTCAAAACATAAGCTACCACATCGTTGATATCCGAAAGCTATGAGATAATGCATGATTCCTTCAAACCAATGTGAATGAAGAACCTTTTACAGTTCAATGCTAAAGGGTTAAAGCACACACATGGATCATCACAGACAGGAATAGTCTGTCGTGGGCGCCAGGACTCCCATATCGCATGATTTCAGTCTGTTGGAAATCAATGTAAGGTATCTGGTTACCAGTCAAATCTCACTACTATGATATATAAAACATCAGCATCTTTTTAGACTCTGAAGTCACAAATAGCCAGCAAGCTTATTAAAAATTGGTTATTTGAGATGCCATCTCTCCCACTGATGATTTCCAGTTGAATGGAATCATGTAATGCTAGAGTTCCAGTGCCCATGACAGGCAATTCTCATGCTGTGATCCATGTGTGTCCTTTTAGACTGCTGTGATCCATGTGTGTCCTTTTAGACTGCTGTGATCCATGTGTGTCCTTTTAGATACCAAGATCCTGAATGAAAAGATTTCTCAAGGTTAATAACAAGCATGCAATGTTTTAACAAGACACCCATGTTAAATTGGATGTAAAGATTAGCTTTTTGTATTAACCCTTTAGGATTCAGATTATTCTGTCAAAAGTAATACTTTTTCATTCACATTGTTTTGGATTAATCAAGCGCTAAGAGTACCATATGAGTGAGATCGTTGCCAGAGCAACAAGCTGACCTCCATTCCGATCGCACGTAAAAAGCATCATTCAAGCGTGATCGTTACCTGCGTCGCCTTACTGGCACTTGTGCTGGTGACACGTGCAAAAACATTCGAGCAAGGTCGTTGCCAGTGATGCTGGACTGGCTCCTGTGCAGGTGGCACATAAAAAACACCATTTGAGCGTGGCCGTTGCCAGTACCATCTGACTGGCCCTCATGCTGGTGGCACATAAATATTTCTTTACTGCCCTCAAAGGGCTAGACCTAGAGGGCACAAACAAGGACAGACAAAGGGAGTAAGTCGATTACATCGACCCCAGTGCGAAACTGGTACTTTATTTATCGACCCCGAAAGGATGAAAGGTAAAGTCGACCTCGGCGGAATTTGAACTCAGAACGTAACGACAGACGAAATACCGCTAAGTATTTCGCCCAGCGCGCTAACATTTCTGCTGGTGGCACATAAAAGCACCCTCTACACTCTCGGAGTGGTTAGCGTTAGGAAGGGCATCCAGCTGTAGAAACTCTGCCAGGAGTCTGGTGCAGTCATCTGGTTCGCCAGATCTCAGTCAAATTGTCCAACCCATGCTAGCATGGAAAGCGGACAGTAAACGACGATGATGATGATGATGCAGTATCTCGTGGCTTCGAGATTTCAATGATGTGATAGTTTAGTTTTAGAATGACATTGTAAGGTAGGTGTGAGAGGCTAGATCTGGCTGGTTTGGACAAAAACAGCCAGAATATTTTGGCCAGTTTAAATGCTAAAGGATTAATACTACTTTCAACGCTAATAATTCATTTTTTAAAATTCTTTATTTAACTTTAATTAATTATTTTTTAATCTATTTTTATTATTTTCAATTTCAGGATTTTTTTTCTGGCAGATCTGATGCTTCCTTGTTTTTGTTTGGCTCACATTCCAAGAAAAAACCTGCAAATTTAGTCTTTGGTAAAGAATTAATCTATTGTTGTTATTTATTATTTCCAAGATAATCTTTGTATGTGTGTTTTTCTTCAGAAAAATACCATTCGCTATATTTGATCCTTTTTTTTTTTTTTTTTTTTTGTATCCTTAAGGTCGATTTTTTGATCATCATGTGATGGACATGATAGAATTAGGAGTGGAAGAGTTCAAATCAATGATGGATGAGAAGGTAAATACATGAATTTGTCTTTGAGGAAGTCAGCTTCTAATTCATATTTGACATTTTTTGTCCTGTGGCATGAAACATTGGGACATGCCAGCAGATGGTTTTCAAACCATTTAGCATAAAGTCACAGTCAGCGATATAGCATGCAGCAAGCCTTGTTCGGTATGTGGCATTGAAAAATCACAATGATGACGAAACAGAGATGTCCCCAAAAAGGGACCTGATGTGAGTTGTCTCATTTGCCTATGTGTCTTCAGTTTTGTTTTTATATATAATTAATCATCATCATCGTTTAACGTCCGTTTTCCATGCTAGCATGGGTTGGACGGTTCAACTGGAGTCTGGGAAGCCAGAAGGCTGCACCAGGCCCAGTCTGATCTGGCAATGTTTCTACAGCTGGATGCCCTTCCTAACTCCAACCACTCCGTGAGTGTAGTGGTTGCTTTTTACGTGCCACCAGCACAAGTGCCAGACGAGGCTGGCAAACGGCCATGTTCGGATGGTGCTTTTTACGTGCCACCAGCACGGGGCCCAGGCGATCCAAAAAAAAAAAGAAGGAAAATCACAAGAAAAAAACAATGTAAGGGGGTGGTACATGCAAAGTATTAGCAAACACTCAAGGAAGGAAAGAAATTAGTTTTACATTTCAAGCAAAGCTCTTTGTCAGAAACAGGATACAGAGGAAAGTCCAAGAGAAAAGAAGGCTGGAGGAAAAAAATTGCCAACACTCCACATGTTGTTACATTATATTCCATCATGAAAGACTGGAAATGCATTACACCGCTTGCATAACAGTGACACTCATTTACATCTATTTCTATTATGTCATATCAAGACAAGGAGACTTGCTGCTTCCCTTGCTGAAAAGGATTGGCCCACATGAGCCCCATGCTGATGCCATGTAAAAGCATCTGTGTTGGTGCCAAGTAAATACCTCTTGTACTGGTGACAGGTATAAATCATCCATGCTGGTGCCACATAAAAAGCACCCGCTACACTCTGTAAAATAAGTTGCCATTAGGAAGGGCATCCAACTATAGAAACCAGGGCCAAATCAGACTGGAACCTGGTGCAGTTCCGCTTGCCAGCTCTGATCAAACCGTCCAACTCATGCCAACATGGAAAATGGACATTGAATGAAGAGGATGATACATGATGGACTTCGACACAGTTTCCTTCTACCAAATTCACTCGGAAGGCTTTGGTTGACAGCCCCAGGTGTCACAATTTGGGACTGAACCCAAAACCATGCTGTTGGGATGCAAACTTCTTACCACACAGTCTATTGGTTTATTGATTAATTAATAAAACTGAACCAAGCCTAACTAATGTGTGTTTTATTGGTTAAATGATGGCACTCTCTGAAGTATAATAATATCAACACTTGCTTATTAAACAGCAAAATTCTTGCAAAACAAATTCAAAAATGTTGGTTTGTTGCCAACTTAATGTGGCAGTCCCACGAAAGGGAAGAGTGCTACTGCTGTTTAGCTCCAAGAAACACCATCTGAATGCTGGCTTTGTTGGGTGGAGGTGCTTATCTCCCCTGTTTGAGAACTTAAGGACACAGAACTCTTGTGTCCTTAGAAATGGTGTTTCTTGGAGCTAAATAGCAGTAGCACTCTTCCCTTTCCTGGGACTGCCATATTAATGGCAACAAGCCATCACTTTATCGTGCTGCTACTGCATAACTCTCTCTGAGAGATTTAGGAATGCAATATTTCTAAAATTCAAAACTGAAAAGTAATAATAAGAAAAAAAAATCAACTGATTTTTAAAAAACTATTTCTTCTTTTGCAGAGTTCCAAAGTCTCTTTGGGAACCAAGCCATGTCTTTTATTTGCTGGAGATCCATTTGAACAAGATGCTGATTATGTACGATTAAAGAATTTATTTGTTGGTAAGTTATTGTATTGATGATGACATCCTTTTATTTTTATATCGATTCAATATTTCAAATATTTGACAGGCATGGCTATTTGGTTACTAAGTTAGTTTTGCATCTGGGTTCGATCCAGCTGTGTGGCATCTTGGGTCGACCAAAGCCTTGTGCATACAGTTTTGTGTGTATTTCCTTGGAAAGTCCTTCTCTTGATGTCCAGGTTGCCCAAGCTGGCAGGAACATTAGCACACCAGGCAAAACGCTTAGCAGTATTTTGTCTGTCTTTACGTTCTGAGTTCTATGTTTTTATCTTATTGTTCTAAACACACTCCGTTCATGTATTTCATTAGCTGTTTTGTAGGATTTAGGAAAACAAAAAACAAAAAATACATATGGTTTATAACAAATATTATGATCCATTCCCAAAGATGATACAACATTTCCCTGTCTTCTACATCATATTTGTGAGTGTTTATGTGTCTACTACGTAGGTTTACATATATCTTGATACTGTGTGAACTGTGTCTCCGTTGACGAGCTTCTAGTATGAGGTTACAGGAATGTAAACTCACCAAACATCAGTTGTCAGCGATAGTGGGAGACAAACACAAACACACACACATTTTTTTTTTTAGAAGCACTCCGTCGGTTACGACGACGAGGGTTCCGGTTGATCCGATCAACGGAACAGCCTGCTCGTGAAATTAACGTGTAAGTGGCTGAGCATTCCACAGACACGTGTACCCTTAACGTAGTTCTCGGGGATATTCAGCGTGACACAGAGAGTGACAAGGCCGGCCTTTTGAAATACGGGTACAACAGAAACAGGAAGAAGGAGAAAGTTGTGGTGAAAGAGTACAGCAGGGATCACCACCATCCTCTGCCGGAGCCTCGTGGAGCTTTTAGGTGTTTTCGCTCAATAAACACTCACAACGCCCGGTCTGGGAATCGAAACCGCGATCCTACGACTGCGAGTCCGCTGCCCTAACCACTGGACCATTGCACCTCCACGTCACACACACACACACATATATACACGTCTAACAAATCCACTCACAAGGCTTATGGATAATATTTCCATTCTTTGTCTTTTATTATAGACTTCTTTCGTGGTGCTGTTGTCGATAATGTACGTCTGGCTGGGTTGGAACATGTGATCATGTTCGTTGCAGCAGATGGCAAGATTTACATGCGGAATTATAAGTAAGTCATTTTTATATATGTACACAAAAGCCCTGCTCTCTCTCCCCTATCTTTTTGGGGATCTTTTCAGTTTGAACGGCAGTTTTTTCTAGCAGTGTCATATGAAATTGTCACCCATAATTATGACCCTAGTATCGATATATTGCATTTCAATCTGGGAAAGGCATTTTTTTTTTCTTCACAAATGTAAATAAACTCAATCAGTTTCTTAAACGAGGGACATATTCATACAGCACAGAATGCTTTTTAACTCAATAGACGTCATTGATTGGTTGAAATTGCAGAAATTGAAGAAAAAAAACAACAAATATCTTACAAACTATAGAATTTTCTCAATAATGCCAAGAGAAAAAGATGTTTTATAAACACATTCTACCAGTATACGAAGTTTAAAATCTTTTAGTTACCAAGAAATTATGTTAAAAACTGCCGTTCAAACCGAAAAGATCCCTTTTTTTTAAGTTACATTAGTTACAGTGTGTTTGGTAAGGTATTGAACTACTGAAGCTAGAATATTGTAGCTGTTTAGCCCCTGGTCAACTGTATTCAAATAAACCTTTGGTCAAAAATGTCCCTGTCCCCCCACACCTCATCCATTTTTTCTAATGGCAAAGTCATTTAAGTCAAATAGAATATTTTGCAAAACTTTTTTTCACTTCACTTCACTGTGAGTTCAAATTCTACTGGGGTCATTTTTCATCAGTCATCAACTCCTGGATTTTATTGTCTGAAGTCCTAGGGGGCTTGCTACCTGGCTTCTATGGTGCATAAATGACCAAGATTACTGCAGTACCTCTGAATGAAATGCCAGTCCATTGCAGGGCCACTCATTTGCTGCTTAGTGAACTTGTGCAATGTGAAATGAAAAGTTTTGTTCATAAACACAACACACCTTCCTGTCAGGGAATTGAAACCGCTATCTCGCAATTGTGAGTGCAGCATTCTAATCACTTGGCCAGTCACCTTCACTTTTCATTATTCCAGGTTTAGTAAATACAGAACCAGTCCAGATTGGTGACATTGTCAGTGTCTTTTTTTTTCTTTTATTCTTTTATTTGTTTCAGTTATTTGATTGCGGCCATGCTGGAGCACTGCCTTTAGTCAAGCAAATCGACCCCAGGGCTTATTCTTTGGAAGCCTAGTACTTATTCTATACTCAGGTGTAAAAAAGTAACCCTGTAATGGCCTGGCATCTCATTCAGGGAGAATATTGCGATCTCGGTCCCACCACATACACCATGGAAACCAGGTAACTGGTCCCATCAGTCCTAGAAGCCAAGACGGTAATATCCAGGTGTTGGTGGTGATGACAACGACAGTGTCAGGCGTGGCCAAATGGATAAGAACACTGCTTTGCAATCATAAGGTCCTGCTTTCAATTCAACTGCATGTACAGCATCTTGGGTGGGTGTCTACCACCAGGGTTGATTGGTTTGATGGAAGTTGGGTGGCATGGGCGGAATGGATTGTTGCTTATAATCCAAAGGTCCGGCTTTGACTTATGTCGTTGCACTGAATCTGTCTGAAAATTATGTCAAGAATGCTCATTACCTATTTCTTTATTACCCACAAGGGGCTAAACATAGAAGGGACAAAGACAGACATAGGTATTAAGTTGATTACTTAAAAGGCGGCGAGCTGGCAGAAACGTTAGCACGCCGGGGAAATACTAGCGGTATTTCGTCTGCCGTTACGTTGTGAGTTCAATTCCACCGAGGTCAACTTGCCTTTATCCTTCAGGGTCGATAAATTAAGCACCAGTTACGCACTGGGGTCGATGTAATCGACTTAATACCTATGTCTGTCCTTGTTTGTCCCCTCTATGTTTAGCCCTTGTGGGTAATAAAGAAATAGGTATTAAGTTGATTACATCGACCCCAGTGCGTAACTGGTACTTAACTTATCGACCCCGAAAGGATGAAAGGCAAAGTCGACCTCGGCGGAATTTGAACTCACAACGTAACGACAGACGAATTACGGCTACTCATTTCGCCCGGCGTGCTAACGTTTCTGCCAGCTCATTACCTGTGGAATACTCAGCCACTTATATGCTAATCTAACAAATCAGTAGTTCTGCTGATCAAACACCTGAATGTCATCATCATGGCCTGTGCAAGAAATAAAATCAGGATGGCCATATCTGGAGTTCTTTTGACCATCATGTCTTTAGGATCAGGAGTTGACCTGGGCTCAGGCATAGTCAATAGCAGCAATATGAACCCTCTTTATTTTTTTACAATTAAGTACTTTTCATTAGAAAAGTTATGCAAGTATAAAAGACTTAATATATCTGATGGCTTAGAAGACGCAAGAGCATATTAGATGCAACCCAATTTTGGCAGCAAATATTTGGGGACAAATGTTTTTAGTGCATTAAAGCATGTAATATTGGCCCAACTTCACAGATAAAACCCAGGATGATTTTTTGACCCTAGGTATCATGTAAAAAGCAATGGTGCTGGTGCCACACAAAAAGCACCTCAATAAATCTACATTTGATCTTATATGATATTTAGTAAATATGAAACGTCATGAAAATTGTTCAAACTGAAGTCCTTCTTAAGCGACACCTTTTTTCCATTCGAGTCAATACAGAATTACAGAGAGTATTTATGGAATTTTGATTCAGTGTCGGGTGACTTTTGGCCAGCCCTATATGTTATTTAATAACAGTTTGACTTGGTTCCATATTTCTTATTTTGTGTGTGAACACACAAACACATATATATTTAACTTGAGTACATTTTTTTTTTCTGCTTTATTTCTAGAATATCATTGAAGAAGTCTGGTTCCCGCACTCCTTATATTGACCTCTCTGACATGGGACCATCATTTGAGTTTGTTCTCCGGCGGACAAAACTGGCAACAGATGCCTTATATAAACGTGCTTGCAAGCGTCCAAGGGCTGCAAAGGTTTGTTCTACTATTTGTCATCATCTTCCTGTTGTTACCTGTGCATGTCTCAGCATTGCTGACTTGTGGAGCTTTGTCAAACAGCTGTCATCATAAGTAGAATGGATCTTTCTTGGCCAAGTCCATCATGAGGGTTACCTTGCTGCTTTAACCCTTTCATTACTGTATTTATTTTGAGATGCTCTGAGTTTCTTTCAATTATTTTAAATATAACAAAGAATTTAGTAAAATAACATCGTTATAATTAAGCTAGTGTTAGGAACATAAATTGTGACTAAGGTTTGGTAGAAGATTTTAATTCCAAACTTATGAAAAGAAGACATTTATACTACAGAACCAAAGCCAGTTTTAGCCGGTTGGTAACGAAAGGGTTAATTGAGCCAGGAATGTTTGGCAGTATTCCTCTGCGTGGTGGTCATGGACAAAAATGGTTGTGTAGTAGAGACTTTCTTCTTTGGCTAAGACCACATTGATTTTGTTTCGAGTTCCACTGGGAAAGGATGGTTGAGGATGGAGAGGAGTGTGATGTCCTCCTGTAATTTGTTGAAAGATCAATGAAAGTTGGTAAGAATAAACAGGTCTGTGCTCAGTAAGTGTCTGTAGGCAGTGGCTGCTTACTCTGGGGATGTGACGTTCATCATCCTCATCACCATTTAACATCCTCCGTCCAAGTTGGCATAGGTTGGACGGTTTTACAGAAGCTGGCCAAGCAGAAGCCTGCATCGTACTTCTGTGTCTTGTTTTGGCATTATTTTTATAGCTATACACCCTTCCTAACACCAACCACCCAGCAAAGGGGGCTGGGTGCTTTTTACGTGGCACTTTGAAATTTGTTGTACGTAACTTGTGAAGTGCTTATCCTTAGTCAAGAGAGATCTTCATCTACATACATATATAAATAAATATTCATAGATCTGGATCCACAACTATATATATATATATATAGATAGATAGATAGATAAATATAAGCATTGGATCTTTTCGGTTTGAACGGCAGTTTTTAACATAATTTCTAGGTAACTAAAAAATTTTAAACTTCATATACTGGTAGAATGTGTTTATAAAGCATCTTTTTCCTTTGGCTTTATTGAGAAAATTCTATAGTTTGTAAGATATTTGGTCTTTAATTTCTTGTATTTCGGAAATTTCAACCAAACAACAACCGTCTATTGAGGTGAAAACATTCTGTGCCGTATGAATATGTCCCTCATTTAAGAAACTGATTGGGTTTATTTACATTTCTGAAGAAAAAAAGATACCTTTCCCCACCCTAACCCTAAAACAGATTGAAATGCAATAGATCGATACTAGGGTCATAATTATGGGTGACAATTTCATATGACACTGCTAGAAAAAACTGCCATTCAAACCGAAAAGATCCTAAGCATTTTCTTTTTCATTTCAAAAGAGGCTCCAGTGACCCAAATTATTTATTTTTTATCAAATCATTCAAACATAACAGGAGCTGATTGCAGTCATTACAGACATCCCCATTCTGTGAATGAAAAATTTTAACACTAAACAAAAAATGTTGCTGTTAGAGAAATTTACAGAAGGCAACAACAAACGCTAAAAACCATTGGACAGTTACCAGGAGTAGGTTGTAATTTGTCCAGCAGTTTCTGAACATCCTTCAACCAGCAGTAAAACCCTCCATACAATCTGCTAATGAAGCTTAGTGCATCAGTTGTGTTACCTTGTCTAGATCCTCCAAACTTAATAATGACACAAGATTCCCCATCAGAAGAATTTCATTCCCAGAATAGTTTTGAAGCCAACAGATTTTTTGTCATTTGAAATTTTGAAAGCGCTTCAATTTCCTCTCTTAATTTTGCCATGACCATCAAAATAATCTGAATGGCAAGCATTGCAAGTAGGTAGAATCTACCTTGTCACATGTCCAACATCATATTGATACTTAAAAAGTTGGGAACTTGGTTTCGTCATTGCGCCACAAGGGAGAGACTAAGAATATTGTTTTTATTCTGTGACAAATAAGTGAACATAAAAAGTCTGCTGTAATTCCTGTCTAGGAAAATACATGGAGATCTTGTTTTATTAGTTAAATACTTTGTAATGTATACCAAAATGTGCTCACTACTACATAGTATTACTGCAATATAGAATCTGGGTATGGCAGGGCAGCTCTGCAAGTCTAATATATATTAGAATCGTTATGTAATATTGCTTTTTAATTCTTCCTTTTTCAGATCCAGAAGAGGAAAAATATAGCACATGATGCCTTCCGCAATAAGACTGGCCGAATTCATATGGAAAGACAAGACTACAGCAAATTACAAACACGCAAAGTCAAAGCGTACAAAGCCAGGAAAATTATTGAGAAGAAGAAAAAGACAGTTTCAACTGAAAATTAAAAGTTCAAGAGAAAATCTTAATAAATTTTGTAAATATTTTGTCACTTTCTTGGTTTCCATTCTTTCAGACACAATGCATTTGAACGCATAAATACCGACTGGAACAATATTGAATTTATCATATTACCCAATAGGAAAGTAGTTGAATAAGAAGTGGATTCCCATTATTTTCCAAACCCTGTGTGTGTGTATGTGTGTAATTCTTCAGACATATATTTATATATAATTATTATTTGAGGGAATAAAATCCAAACTTACAAGGAAAAAAATTCAATTTAGAAATACTAAATCAAATCTCACACAATATAATATATATATAAAATAATTAGAAAAAAAACACCTTTTATAAATTCAAAATGAACAATTAAATTACACCACCTAGAAAATTACATATAATAGAAAAGTTAAAATTAAAATAACAATAAAATGTAAAGAATAAGTAAATTGCAAAAATAATAATAATAAAAACATATTATATGCGTTTTTATTATTATTTTTGCAATTTACTTATTCTTTACATTTTATTGTTATTTTAATTTTAATTTTAACTTTTCTAGATGGTATAATTTAATTGTTCATTTTGAATTGATAAAAGGTGGGTTTTTTTCTAATTTATATATATATATATATGAGTGAGTGAATGATCAAAAGACATTTAGTTGGAGTTACATGTTATTTAATAACACATAGGCCTTAGAACCAAGTAAATAATCCATATCACTTCCGGACCAATAACAATTATGTGATCTGAGTTGACAAAGCGATGGCCTAACATCTAGAAGCCACCTTGAATTTGTCTCACATCCTGTCACTCTATCTTCAGATGTCAATTCCGCCGAAGTTGACTTTGCATTTCATCCTTTCGGGGTCGATAAATTAAGTACCAGTTACACACGGGTTGATGTAATCGATTTAATCCGTTTGTCTGTCCTTGTTTGTCCCCTCTGTGTTTAGCCCCTTGTGGGTAGTAAAGAAATATATCTTCAGATGTTTGATGAGGGATGTTCATTCCACAAACCTAGAAATCTAAGTTACATGGAACCAAGTCAAACTGTTATTAAATAACAAATGCATTCCTTTCCTTCTTGGGACACAAAACTCTACTTGTGAAGACCTGTTGAGGCAAGTGAAAATCAAAATCGATCAACATCAATGGAAATTGCAGCTGTGATACCAGTGCCGGTGGTACGTAAGAGAACCATCCGAACATGGCAGTAGCCAGCGCCACCCTGACTGGCCTCCGTGCCGGTGGCATGTAAAAAGCATCATCCAGTTGTGGCCGTTTGCCAGCCCCGTCTGGCACGTAAAAAGCACCCACTACACTCACGGAGTGGTTGGCGTTAGGAAGGGCATCCAGCCGTAGAAACACTGCCAGATCAGACTGGGCCTGGTGCAGCCTCCCAGACCCCAGTTGAACCATCCAACCCATGCTAGCATGGAAAGCGGACGCTAAACGATGATGATGATACAGGGTTGGCCAAAAGTCACCCGACAGTAAATCAAAATTCCATAAATACTCTCTGCTGTAATTCTGTATTTACTCGAATGGAAAAAAGGTGTCACTCAAGAAGGACTTCAGTTTGAACAATTTTCATGATGTTTCATATTTAGATGCTTTTATTAAATACATTCAGTTGTTAAACATTAAAATATTTTGAAATTAGATGGTTTTGATTTACTGTCGGGTAACTTTTGGCCAACCCTGTATATATATTGTGGCTACCAAATTCCATGCATAAGAAATTGCTCAACTCGAGGCTGTAGCAGAAGATACCAGCAAAGTGTAGCATATTGAGTGGGATTGAATCCAAAATCATATGGTTATGAATACCCTCCATCAGGTATTTGCCATAGTCTGAACGCCTTACTTCCCTGGGCATGGACACATTGAAACTTCAATGTCTGGCAGCCACCCATAAAATTATTAACCATCTTACGAACAAGGGATTGAATCCAAAATCATATGGTTGTGAAGTAAATTTCTCACAACCTCAACTCTGAAAATAGAGACATGGTTTATGAGAGATGTCATGTGGGATTTAGTGTAGCAGCTGTTGGTTTATCTCCCCTCCCATACAACCATTCATCTAATGGAGACGGGTGATTAATATTTTTAATTAATTGATACAAAAATATGGCCCAATCGTTATTGTTTACTTCTAGATCAATCCTGATCAAATAGATTTATAATGGAAGGAATTCTGGCCATGACCATCCCCTCTTTTTTTTTGTATTTCAGTGAGTGACTTTGTTATCCAATGTATCCTGCTTTTATGCGTAACGGAAGCAATATTAGTTTAAAATAGCCATCTGTGTATTATATTTAATGCAAATACCTCACAGAAAGCTAAATAAACTGCTGTATTTATCTGAATATAGCACCTCTGATGAATGTATTGTGTTAAATAACACATGAAAATTGTCCAGCAGTGGTGGTAGTCAGAATGTTAGATGTGTTAATTTGGCTTTAAGTATGATACACAGGTGACTGTCTTATACTTTATTTAACCCTTTAACTGTGAAATTAAATTCCATCATTATTTCAGTAATTATATTAAATATTTTACTATAAAATATAGAATTGATATTTTCTGTAAGTCGTGTCTCCATAAACTTGACATATCTTATGTACAATAATTCTGTTCATGACATTCCTCAACAGATTGGAATATAAAGCTACTTTCTGCAGTTAAAAGTAATGAAATTTTGAGTGGATCTGATTTCTGCAATAAAGGTTGAAATAATTTGAGGGAGGTTTGGTTGATATTTCTTGTAGGGGGATTAAATACAAAGAAGCTCCCATTGCCTGTACATGGTTACCTGGCCTGTTAGAAATAGTATCTGAATTGTCCTCAAATCACAATAAGGAAGGACACTGGATTCTGGATCCCTTGCTACATTTATGTCTTAAGAAAAAATGGGAGAATGATCACTACTAGAAACCTGTGATCATAGGTATGTTGGATCAGTACTAGCCTGGGGTTAAACACCTCTACCACTAACATCTTGAGTCAATAAAGGCCCATCTATGTGGTTATGTGACTAACTAGAAATAACAACCGAGTCTCCAAGTTACACTCTACATCTTAATATATGTGATTTGATCCTCAGTTTGCTGTACATTAAAAAAAAAATGATGGGTGGAATACTTTTGATCAGGACTGACCTAGGGCTAAACAAGAATACCAACAGAAGAAATGTGAATAAAAACACTAAGATTTCAGAATTAGAAAATACAAATTTTATTTTTCCATTTAACATAAAATTAATGCAAAAGTTAAGTTTCAGTAATTAAGTTTTCTTTCCTTCAAAAATAGAAATATGTTTTTTTGTTGTCTTTTTTTTTTATTTTGTATGTTTGTGCACACATGTCTTGTCAAATCTGAATAAAAGTTATTAAAACTTGGGCCAATCTATGACAAATTAAATTTAATACCTCCAAATGTGTCATAGGAACAATTGGCCTTAGAAAACAAGACTGGTCCCATTAGCTCAGTACCAGAAATGGTAAGACCCCGTCCGAATAACATTTGGTAATTAAGCAGTCAAAGTGAAGCTGAATAATGAACTGAAGGCACATCCAAGATGAGAATGGTATAATAGAAGGTATACCTTATCTTCATGTGTTTATGAAAGTGTGCTGTGCGCGAGAAGACCCGGCAGAACAAGTGAGACCATAACCCGTGGCCTTCTACATGGGATGGAGCCAGCCTACGTATGCATACCTTCCCTTCTTGGGACACAAAACTCTACTTGTGAAGACCTGTTAAGGCAAGTGAGGATCTGAATCGAAATCGATCAATGGAAATTGCAGATATGTTACCAGTGCCGGTAGCATGTAAGAGAACCATCCGTTTGTGACCGTTGCCAGCACCGCCCCGACTGGCCTCGTGCCGGTGGCACGTAAAAAGCACCATCCGTTCGTGTCCGTTTGCCAGCTCTGTCTGGCACCTGTGCCGGTGGCACGTAAAAAGCACCCACTAGACTCACAGAGTGGTTGGCGTTAGGAAGGGCATCCAGCTGTAGAAACACTGCCTGATCAGACTAGGCCTGATGAAGCCTTCCAGCTTCACAGACCCCAGTTGAACCGTCCAACCCATGCTAGCATGGAGAACGGACGCTAAACGATGATGATGAATACATACACACACACACAGATTATATCTGTATATATCATCTTTATTTTAACATTCACTTTTCTTTGCTTAAATGGGTTGAACAGTGTTTTTTGAGTCAGATTTTCCTTTGACCGGTGCTCTCCTGTCAACAACCTCACCTGTTTCCAAGGGAGTAATATTTCTCATGGCCAGACATGTTTTCACAAATTATCAGAAATGAATGACACTCGTTCACAACAATCACAAGATGTGACAACAAGGAGACACACACACAAACATATATATATATGTAGAGCCGCCAATGGCCCAGTGGGAGGGCCCAGCGAATTTGCGGTGGGGATCGTAGGATCACGGTTTTGATTCTCAGACCAGGCGTTGTGAGTGTTATTGAGCGAAAAACACCTAAAGACTCCACAAGCTCCAGCAGGGGGTGGTGGCGATCCCTGCTGTACTCTTTCGCCACAACTTTCTCTCACTCTTTCTCTGTTGGCGTGCTTGCTTAGCTAGCGGGATGGTGTCATTTGCTATTTTTAACGAATAAAGTTTCCATTGCTAATAGCAAATTTTTATTTAGCTGGCCGACTAATTGTGACATCAGTGATTTTTCAGTCACAGTTTTTTCCATATTAGAAGGTTGGTAGTGGATACTTGCTACTGACAAGGCTCAAAGCAGCAGAAATACATATTAAGCTATGCCAACATTGCTGCTGGGACTATTTTCATCTGCTTCTGATATTTGTGTGCTTTTTAACACTACACGTCTATAAGAGATGCTCTTTTGAGGCAAATACCAGTTTAGCACGCTTTCAATGTTATAACTAAGTGTGATATACAGATTGCTATTTTAAACAAATACTGCTTACATTAATCATACTAAATGTGTGTGTGTGTGGAAGCATGTGGCTTAGTGGTTAGGGTGTTGCACTCATGATTGTAAGATTGAGGTTTCAATTCCAGGACTGGACAATGCATTGTGTGTTCTTGAGCAAAACACTTCATTTCATGTTGCTCCAGACCAGAAGGGAATATATATTTGCCACAGAATCTGGGAAACTAGTTATATAAGCCTATGTAGCAGGGGAAGGGTCCCTCATCCTTATGTATATATTTTAGCAAGCATAACTGCAGTGTTCAGAAGTGCATGTGCACTGTGTGGCACCTTGAGCAAATGTATCTGCCACAGATCCAGATTGACCAATAACTTGTGAGTGAAATTATTCAAATGGAAACTGTACAGAAACCTGCTATATATGCACTTGTCAAAGATCAATAAAATAAGTACCAAAATAAAAAAAAATATTCAGTATGATTGACTAAAACCATTAAAGGTGATGCCCCAGCATGACCATACTTCAGTGACTTAAAATGAACAAAAGCCTTTAAGAATATATGCAAAAACAAAAAAAGAAGAGAGAGAAATATATATTTCTATATATATATCTCTATTAAAATGCGTGTGGTGTTAGATATAGGTGTAGACTTTGTTTCACTGAATTATTGGAAACCCTAAAACGTTTTGGTTATGTTATTAGTAAATGCAATGAAATTTGGGTAAAATGCTCACACAAAATTAAAAACTCTTTTTTATACTTTAAGCCTGGTAGCTAAAATGCCTTGATTATCAGACTATTGGGGTATCCAAAGGCTGCATAAGCATCAGTGTGTTTTGCTTATGTTTTCATTAAATTCTTTGGAGTATTTGTGTAGATATGGAATGTGTGCAGCAGTACTATATATGTGGAGACTTATATTGGGTGGATCAATTAGGTGGCTGTCCACCATGTTAGGGTGCTTTTGTGTATGTTTGGGTCAAACCCATTGGTGGATTCCCAGATATTGGTGGTGGGACAGATAAATTTGAGGAATTAGTGACTATAGTAACAATGAGGCATGTAGGTATGCTAGAATGTATTTCCTTTCATGTGGGCATGGATTAAAAATTTCATATCAGCTATTCAAATAGATGTCTGAGTACTGAGAGTTCTTAATACGGCTCTTTTTCTCAGTTAGACATAATCTGCACTTCCTGCTCCTATTGAAGTAAACTTGGAATTTTTCTAATATTCTCCACTTTATGTTGTATTCTATGGCACTCTTTCAACTTCCACATGTACTTGCCCAGGGTTGTGGTGCTTTGTTTCTCCAGGATGTTGAAATAGGACTTGTGGTTGTTGTATCAGGTTATGAAGGGCTCTTCAGTTACACCCACATACTTTTGCACATTTAGCTCCTCATTTAGTCCAATTGCTGTTACCTCTGCCTCAAACACAATGGTTTCTATATGACAGTGGCCATTAAATGGACATGTGGTACTCCTACATGAGCATCCTATCTCTGTCTCAGGTGTGGGTCTACCAACTAATATCCTTTTTACATTAGGTGCACAACCAAAAGAAGCCCTCAGGGTGTGCCTATTTAATATTTCACTGAACCTATTTGTATCAGGGAAGTGTTTGTCTGCTAAGCTCAGGAAAATCTTACCCATGTGAGTTTTAATGCTTCTCACCTCAAACAATACGGAGCAGTCACCATATTTTCTATAACTGCCATCTCTGAAGAGTGCAGGGTTAAGTAATTGAGCTGTTATCTAACACCCCACTGGACCCCAATGTGAAACAAATTAGTTAGATCAGCTGTAATGGTTATATAATACTGTACACTTCAATTAATACATATATATACATACATACATACATACATATGTTATATATATATGTGATATATACATATAAATATCCATTTGTCTTTGTATAAATGCGTAGACAGACAGACAGACAGACAGGTAGATAGACAGACAGACAGATAGATAGGTAGGTAGGTAGGTAGATAGATAGATAGATAGGTAGGTAGGTAGGTAGGTAGGTAGGTAGATAGATAGATAGGTAGGTAGGTAGGTAGGTAGATAGATAGATAGATAGATAGATAGATAGGTAGGTAGGTAGGTAGGTAGATAGATAGACAGATAGATAGGTAGGTAGGTATGTAGATAGGTAGGTAGGTAGGTAGATAGATAGATAGATTGACAGATAGATAGATAGACAGATAGATAGATACATAGATAGGTAGGTAGGTAGGTATGTAGGTAGATAGATAGACAGAGAGATAGATAGATAGATAGATAGGTAGGTAGGTAGGTAGGTAGATAGATAGATAGATAGATAGGTAGGTAGGTAGGTATGTAGGTAGATAGATAGATAGATAGGTAGGTAGGTAGGTAGGTAGGTAGGTAGGTAGATAGATAGACAGATAGATAGGTAGGTAGGTATGTAGATAGGTAGGTAGGTAGGTAGATAGATAGATAGATTGACAGATAGATAGACAGATAGATAGATACATAGATAGGTAGGTAGGTAGGTATGTAGGTAGATAGATAGACAGATAGATAGATAGATAGATAGATAGGTGGGTAGTAGGTAGGTAGGTAGATAGATAGATAGATAGATAGGTAGGTAGGTAGGTAGGTAGGTAGGTAGGTAGATAGATAGATAGGTAGGTAGGTAGGTAGGTAGGTAGGTAGGTAGATAGATAGATAGATAGATAAAGAGAGAGCAAGTTTATTCCTCAAGGTTTGTAATTTTAAACACCCATGCCCAGTCACATGGTAAGCTCGATATAGGGATGTTGGGTAGGTCAATTTGAAGCCCAGTTGAAGGAAAGTAAATGTATCCAAATGGCTTTGGATAACCAAGCATGCTGACAACTGTTCTTGACGTTGGTTTTACAGCTCCAAGGATGACAATATTAGTATTTGGCCAAAACAACATCGTAGCATACACGACTTTTGTGTTGTTCTCCATTTTACTGGTGTACCTGGAGGGGAGAGAAATGGTAAAACAAGAAAATCAGATAATGGCATGGAGCAATATTATGTATTCATAAACACACACGCACATGTATATATACACATATACATACATATGCATATATAGATACACACACACACAAATATATACATACATACACATACATATGCATACACACACACATGTATATATGCACATATATGTACATATGCATATATATACACATATACATACATATGCATATATATACACATATACATACATATGCATATATATACACATATACATACATATGCATATATATACACATATAACAGGAAAGTTTACGAAAATAAACAAAAGACGAAGGCAGGTAGAGTACAAACAAACAAATGTATTAGTATAGCGCTCAGGAATAGAAATAGAAAAAGTCTTTTACGTTTCGAGCCTACGCTCTTCGACAGAAAGATACACAGAAAAAAAACAAGGAGAGAAACATGGAGAGAAATACACATATACATACATAAGCCTATATATATATATGTATACATACACATACATATGCATACACACATACACATACATATATATTACATGGAAAAATGTGAGCATGGAAAGCAATATTCTTAAGATTATAAACCTGGAAAAGTACAGGACAAGTTGTTACACCTGTAAAAGTATACGGGAAGCTATTACTTCAGGTAAAATAAAGAATAAAAAAAAAATAATAATGAAATTATTGTATACAGTGCTCAGGTGCACCACAACTTGTCAGAGTATATGCAGTAATGTACAAATGTCTGGAAAGCGAACAATGTATGAGTCGGATACATGCTTGCGTGTGTATGGAGGGGAGAAAATCAGGTGTAGTGTTGGCGAATCTCAGGAAGCATGGAAGTTTTGAAGGATGCAGTGCTCCGACAACTAACAACTGATACCGGCAGTTTGTTCCATGCTTCAGCAACTCTCAGCGTGAAAAAATGTTTCCTGAAGTCATGGGAGCTGTGCTGTTTTCTGACTTTGTAAATATGTCCACGGGTGTTAGACGGGTGGAGTTTGAAAAGGTGCTCAGAGTTATTGTTTGTACGATGGTTGATAATTTTATGGGTGTCTGCCAAGTCAGCTGCCAGACGTCGGAGTTTCAATGTGTCCATACCCAGGGAAGTAAGGCATTCAGGAAACTTTTTCCTTAAAAGCATCCAATTCATATAAATGAACAATGAAATGTTCTGTTTTTACCATTTTGATTTTGATTTTGACTTGAAAGTTCGAAAAATGAACAAAAGCACAAGATAATAAAGGAGAGAGAGAGAGAGAGGGGGAAGAGGTTTCTTTCCAATTTGACGGAGCCATTTTCTTCTTTTACTCATTCATGTGTGTATGAAAGAGAGAGAGAGAATAATTATTTAAGTGTTGGGTGCGTTCCTAGTAGTTAGCCGATGAAGCATGTTCACTGTGAAGGGGTGATTCAAGATGGATTGAAACAATCACTGTGGGCAATAAAGTCTCTTGGATATTCCATTTTCTGTCTCTATCAGGTGTAAGAGTGGCTGTGTGGTAAGTAGCTTGATTATGAACCACATGGTTCCGGGTTCACCTTGGGAAAGTGTCTTCTACTATAGCCTTGGATCGAACAAAGCCTTGTGAGTGGATTTGGTTGACGGAAACTAAAAGAAGCCCGTCGTATATATGTATATATACATATATATATGTATGTGTGTATATGTTTTTGTGTCTGTGCTTGTCCCCCCAACATTGCTTGGCAACTGATGCTGGTATGTTTACGTCCCCGTAACTTAGCGGTTTGGCAAAAGAGACCGATAGAATAAGTACTGGACTTACAAAGAATAAGTCCTGGGGTCGATTTGCTCGACTAAAGGTGGGGCTACAGCATGGCCACAGTCAAATGACTGAAACAAGTAAAAGAGTATCATTTGTTATATATATGTATTCATATATGTATATGCCCTCCACACCGTTGAATTATTCTGCTGTCTTGTAAAGTATGAATGGCACATTGCTAAATGTTTTGCAAGGTACACGATGTCAGCTAAATGACGGCTGACCTAGGTTAAACAACAACAACAATTTCAGACAAACGAAGATAATGGAAGCAAATATTCTTACCAAACTTTCTTTGTATATGTGTCGTTCTGGTAGGTCCAAGGTCTGCTGGCATAGATGGCCTCTCCATTGACTTTGAGCCATTGACCAACTTGGAGCAATCTCTCTTCAAAAATTGGAGCAATACGTCCATCATGGGTGGGTCCAACGTTCATAAGTATGTTTCCTCCACAGCTAAAAATAAATTTGTTGATCCAATCAATCGACAACAACAGCATTAGCAAGTAAAGTCAAAGTAATTATCATTATTATTATCATTATTATTGCTTTTGCACAGCTACTAACACTGGAAATGTACTACAGTGTCAGCTGTTCACTACCAGTGAACTAAGGTAACACCTCTTATTTTTCAAGCACCACACAGCCACTCCTGCACCTATTTTGTCCGTCTTTACATTCTGAGTTCAACAACCACCAGGGTCAACTTTGCCTTTTATCCCTTCAGGTTCAATGAGATAGGTACCAGTTGAATACTGGGGTTGATGTAACTGACTTACCCCTCCTCTAAAATTGCTGGTGCAGTGTCAAAATTTGAAAGCAAGCACCTCCTTGCAGCCAGATGGACTAGGTCAGGTCAGGTATGGAGGTGTGCACTGTTGCAGCTTGTTGCTGTGTCTATCAATTGTTGGTATTTGTTTGGGTCATCCCAGGCAATCCTATGGTCAGTGTACCCGTCAATTCCCATCCTCGCAAAATACTCCCTCACCCGCTGTGACCATGAGGCGGCTAATCACCACAAGCCACCACCCCAGCCAAATCCTTGGAAAAGAGAACATGGATCCAGCTTAAAAAATCAGGCACGACCAAACAGTCTAAGGTGACATTGTTGAATCATACAAGATGGACTTAGCTGTTTATTTAAAAGCAAAGTTTCATAGTCACAAACATAACACAAGATAAAACACTTAACTTCTACAACTGCTTGACCAATCTCCCAATTAAGCAACCTAGCTGAGACCCCCTTCGGTTATGACTGACCATGGGATTGCACCTAGAAAGTAACCCTTCGAGGCACAAGTCTGGGAAAGGTTGTTTATGGAAGACCAGCAGTCGCCCCTGCATACCGTCCTGCCCTCTCCACACCACCAGTGTTATCCAAGGGAAAGGCAAAAGCCAATACAGCTTGGCACCTGTGATGTCGCAACTCATTTCTACAGGTGAGTGAACTGGAGCAACGTGAAATAAAGTTTCTTGCTCAAGAACACAACACACAGCTCGGTCCGGGATTCGAACTCACAACCTCATGATCGTAAGTTCGACCACTGAGCCATGCACCTTCACGCAACTAGCTATGGCCGCATTTAATATGAAATCATTCAGGTACACAACTGTTTGACCTACCCTACCCTATCAATACATCTACCCCTATCTTTGATCTCTTCAAACAAGAACACAGAACTACAAACAACAATTTTGTTTTCCAACATAAACACATGGCTTTTAATAACCGTGGATGGAACAGTTGATTAAATCAGCCCCGGTACTTAACAGGTACTTTAATTCCATTAATTCCTGAAAGGGATGTAAAATAAATTGTATTTGAACTCAAAAGGAACAGGGTCCACAACTAAATAATGTAAGGCATTCTGATTGATTCCCCGACAATTCTTTTAATCCACAAAAATAACAAAAATGAAAATACAAGATACCAAACAAAGTCAGTACAAACCTGACGGTCTCGACCAGCAGAGATATCAGCCCTTCGATGGAATAAAAGTCGGAATAGCGAGCTTGGCGCCGGTAGACCCAGGCTTTTTTATCAATAGTCATGGCATTCTCCCATTTGTGAGTTATCAATTTACCTGGATGAATGACATTTAGAAGAAGAAAAAGGTTTACTGATAATTATCTCCAGATCTATCTCAGTGTATATATATGTCATGTAATAACAAATTAAATTATTTAAACTTTTTTTAAACATTTAAATCTTAAGTAGAAAACATGAGGTTAACAATCAGAATAATGTATTTTCTTTTTCATCAGTTTTCTCTCTTCAATTTTGGAGAAGATTAAGTTAAGCCAAGCTCATGTCACAGCTTACCTCTTCAACACTGAAGATCAAATTTTGTCAGCTTATTATCGTCAACAATAAAGATTGACTCAATTAGAGTTCATGTCAGTTTATTTCTTCGATTTTGGGGGGTGAAAGCAAGTTCATGTCAAACAGATCGATTCAAACTGAATGCATGTCACAGTTTATTTCGTAAACCTTGAACAGATAACTGATGTGCAGTGATCCTGTTATACACGGCCTCAAATCTACTTGATTCCAATCAAACAAAGTTGAGACTAGTTTAACAGGATCCCACACATCAGTTGTAGTTAATAACATCTGATGCTGGGTCACAATTAGCAATTTCCAACAGGCTGGCATCATATACAGAAAAAGATTGGTCTCTCAACTGCTTAAATGTCTCACAAAATGATGTTATACACCTGCCCTGGGAACCATGTTGCTTAAAGAGTTAACCTTAGAAACTTTTTCAAGCACCATCTCACCATTTTAACAGACAAAAACATGTTCCAAGTAGCATATAACTATCTTTCTATATATCAGTCATTTGGTATTTTGTACTCACCAGGATTATATCTATCATGGCATGTGTAAAAGTCTCCATGGTGACAAGCCGTTCCAGCTCCCCATCGGTCATTGACCACAACAGTGTCTTTCACTGGACTGGAAGAGAAAGACAGGGAAACGGAGGAAAATTTAAGATCGTTAAAGGTATTTCAGGTATTGAAGGATCACAATGTAAAAGATGTACTTGAAAGACAGACAGATAGACAGACAGAGGGGGAGGGAAATGGTTGACTGAAGGTGGAAGCAGGGGTGGTGGTGAAATAAAGGAAGAAAGAAACATGAGAGTGAATTAGAGAGGGGTGTGTAAATTGGAGAGAAATGAGGAGTGAGCTAGAGAGAGAAAGGAAGATTAGAGAAAGGAGAGAGAATTAAAAAGGAATTTCTGAGTCAAAGAGTGAGGTAAGAATTTCGTTTAAAATGTTTAATTTGAAATATGTACAGAAGTCATTTTCACTTTCAGGACAAAAATGTTTTGCCAATGTTGCCATGGCACAGGAGTGGCTGTGTGGTAAGTAGCTTGCTTACCAACCACATGGTTCTGGGTTCAGTCCCATTGCGTGGCACCTTGGGCAAGTGTCTTCTACTATAGCCTCGGGCCCACCAAAGTCTTGTGAGTGGATTTGGTAGACGGAAACTGAAAAAAGCCTGTCGTATATATGTATATATATATATATATATATATATATATATATATATATATATGTGTGTGTGGTGTGTGTGTGTGTGTATGTGTGTGTATATGTTTTGTGTGTCTGTGTTTGTCCCCCCCAACATCGCTTGACAAACTGATGCTTGTGTGTTTACGTCCATGTAACTTAGCGGTTCGGCTAAAGAGTATGGAAATAAGAGAAAATTTTCCTGAAATTCCTACGAAACGTAGAATTCCCCACATATTGCCCACACTGCATATTGTTTACCCATCACACCAAAAACAATTACTTTACTTTATAACGGGCGGCAAGGTTTACGATATCGGGTGAATATTGCTCTTTGTGTAGTTCAGGCTCCAGCAGGTGAGGAAAGAAGTCTTTAAGTACAAATGCAATTTACAACTGGTTTATTTGCAAGTTTCACAGAACAGGTGAAGTGTGTTGCTCTCAGCAACCATCTCGAGCTGTGTGCGTTTCGTTGTATTTCCGTTAACGTGAGCCCATTGCCTCTGGAGATACAACATGCAGACAGGACTAGCTTGGAGACCTAGCCAGTGAAGTGTGCTCAGCAAGCGCTTGTGGTGAAAAGAGAATGAATCTCTTTCTGTTGGTCCCTTATATCCAGTTTGCCATCGCGAGCCTCATTGTGATCTCGTGCATGGTAAATGGATGCAGGTGAGGTCTTGCTCCAGTCTTGGAGATGGCAATGGCTGCTGTGAAATCTCATCCAATATGGCGCTGATTGCTTGTGCCACTACAACTTAATCAACCCATGTTTTTCAGATCTGGATGTCTAGGTTTAAATTTACTCATATCACAAAAGCTAATCATACATGAGGTAGGGTGTGGGGAAAAGTTTTATTGTTGTTACACAATAATAATAATGATAATAATGATAATAATAATAATAATAATAATAATAATAATAATAAAGCATCATACTCAGTAACAAAACAGGCAAAGGAATATCTAAGTGAATTCCGAATACAACAAATTTCGGAATTAGACATACAAGAAACAAGCACAGAAAAAGCTAAGTGCATGAAAACCCGTGCTAAAACTGCTGCCTTAGATATTCTGAATGACAAATGGCAAGAAAAACCTCTCAATGGCAAATACCCAAGGAGAGCAAATAATGCAGATGTTGACAAAGCCCTGACCCATCAATGGCTAATGGCCTCTGGCTTAAAATCTGAAGCAGAAGGGTTTATCATAGCAGCTCAAGATCAATGCCTACCTACAAGGAACTACCAGGCCAACATATTAAAGAACGGCAGTAGCCCAAAATGTTGTGTATGTCAACAACATGAAACCATTGATCTTGTTTTCTCCAAGTGCAGTCTTCTAGCGCCTACAGAGTATCTCAACAGTCATGATAGAGCTGCACAATATATTCACTGGGTAATTTGCAAAAACCTGGATTTGCCCATGAAAAAAACTGGTGGGAATACAAACCACCTCCAGTGCTTGAAAATGACCACATCTCACTCCTCTGGAACTTCACCATTCAAACTGAAAGAAAGATAGATGCAAATAAGCCAGACATCTTATTGAAAGACTTCAGACAAAGAATGCCTCCTCATTGATATGACTGTCCCAATCGATATAAACGTATCTGTCAAGACCTACCATAAACTGAGCAAATATAAAGATCTTGAAATAGAAATCAGCAAAATGTGGAACCTGAAGACTAAAACAATACTTGTTGTCATAGGTGCCCTGGGAATGATAGCAAAAGAGGCTGATTGCTACCTAGCTCAGATACCAGGAAACCCAGAAATGGCAGAAATTCAAAAGATAGTGCTCATGGGAACTGCTCATATCCTACGCAAAATACTTTCTATGTAATCTCAAGTTTTAAAACAAACATAATTTTCGTATGGTTTTTTTAGACATTCACTAATACAACACTAAGTACAAAACCAATTATATGGCACCCTAAGCATAACACCAACAATTTGTTGTCTCTTGAGGTCTCTGGGTGAGACTTGGAGCCAGCTTGTGCAAATGTAAAGCAAAAGTCAAACATAGAATAATAATAATAATAATGTTTATTAGTTGACATGAGTATTTTGTTGCAATCACAATACGTTTATTAATTGACAGGAAGTGCAAAAAATCATGTTAACTGGAATGGCTCATGTACTGAGAAGAGCATTATCGCTGTGAAAACAACATCCATTCATGGATTTATTTATTTATTAATTTTTAAATACATATTTTATCTGTGAATTTACGTGTGTAATCTGGGAATGCATACAATGAGCTTCTCTGCCCTAGGTGTACGGAAAACACTCGGCAAGAAACGGAAGAAAATTTGAAGAAAGAAAAAAAAAAAAAAAAATAATAATAATAATAATAATAATAATAATAATGGTGATGATGATAAAAACCTGTCATTATAGAGCCATGCAATAAACTCTGTTGAATTCCAGTACTTATCTGGCGCTTCCCCACCACCATCTGACCAAATTACATCAGGTTTGTAATTCATAACCAGTTCATACAACTCAGGCATAGTTTTCCCCTAAGGACATATTGAAATACATAGTTATTTAGGACAGAAACACTGAGGACAAAGACACACGGACACACACACAAAGATAAAGAATCAAATGGAAAAGTTACTTCTTTTATGCTATTCAGATTGTCTCCTAAGAGAGTGATGCACAATATTTTCCAGATGTTCCACAAAATTATTGAAGAGAACTTCAAAGAATACCAAATATAAATTAACATGTAACTGCACTAAGTTACAACATGGTAGGACATAAGACAGAATGCCATTCATGCGGTGCTGTCATCAAATTTGATTTCGATTTCACTTGCCTCAACAGGTCTTCGCAAGCAGAGTTTAGTGATATATATATATATATATATATATATATATATATATATTAACCGTGAAGACCTGTTGAGGCAAGTGATAATCAAAATCAAAATCAAAATCGATCAACATCAATGGAAATTGTAACTGTGACACCAGTGCCGGTGGTACGTAAGAGAACCATCCGAACGTGGCCGTTGCCAGCGCCGCCCCGACTGGCCTCCGTACCGGTGGCACGTAAAAAGCACAATCTGATTGTGGCTGTTTGCCAGCCTCACCTGGCACGTAAAAAGCACCCACTACACTTGCAGAGTGGTTGGCGTTAGGAAGGGCATCCAGCCATAGAAACACTGCCAGATCAGACTGGGTCTGGTGCAGCCTTCTGGCTTCCCAGACCCCAGTTGAACCGTCCAACCCACGCTAGCATGGAAAGCGGATGATGATGATGATATATATATATATATATATATATATATATATATATATATATATATACACGCAACAAGTACAGTTGTCACTAAAGTGACAGAGGGTGCTAGTAAGAACCAGCATTGCTAGAAATAAGAATCAAAACAATTCTTAACGACATAAGACCACTTTCCTAAAAGCTCACAAGTGAGTCATATCAGTGGTGATTTCAGATTTAATCAATCTTCATCAGTGACCCAATACTCCGTTGCCGAGGGTTAAATTATATATATTAAGTGTATGATTAATTCATGGAATGAAGTTCTACAAATCCAATCATATTTGTCAAAAATGGAGGAGATAAGATGTTGAAAAAGTTGTATGAAGTTTATTCATGCATACAATTGTTTTGAACATAGTTATAAATTTGTATTTGAATTTGAAAATTATCATAGTACTCATCAGGGCAGAGAGAATATAATAATAGGAACTTAAGAAAGAATAGAGAAGTTGGATTTATGAGTTTCATGTTTAACTGTTCCTACCTGTATGCAATAGTGATGGTAGTCATGTTAAAAGACACACAGATTAAAAGAGAGGCAGACTAACAGACAGACAGAGAAAGATAAGCAGGAATGGGTCTGAACTTACCCTAACAAACTTTTGGGTTGTAAAATTGTTGGCTTTATCTTGTAGATAAATGGGATTGAACCATTCAAAGAGAGAATGGTACAAACCAAAATGGATTGGAGTCTTCTTGATGGCAGCTGCAAGTTCACCTGAAGAATGAGGGAGAGAAAAAGAAGTCACCTTTAATTGTTTTGTTAGGTAGTGGTGGTGGTTGTGGGGTGTAAGGAGTGATAGGAATAAATATACTGATGTGAGAGTGAAGGATATGCCAATGGAGATGAGGAGGAGGAGGATAACAGTGGTGGTAGTGTTGAAGATTTTCAGGAAAATATAAACTAACCAACAAGGTCTCGTTTTGGGCCCACATCTTTTGAGTTCCAATTCCAAGAGTGTTTCGATGGCCAGTTGGTGAATCCTTCATGGTGTTTGCTTGTTAGAACAACGTACCTGACAAAAGAATTTAGAAAAAAAAAATTAATTAACCTTTAAACAGCAGGAAAGAGTTGCATGAAGGTGTGTGCCAAACGAGCAAAAATCAAAAATAATCTCTTTTTTTCTTAATAGTAATTTTTATATTAATTTTCACTTGAAATAAGTAAAAAAAATTTTTTAAATAATAATAATAATAATAATAATAATAATAATGATAAAAACTGCCATAAAATACTGACTTTCCTTTGATGATGGCCGAATCCAAGTAAAATTTTTGAAACATCAATTTGCAATGTCCACTGTTCTTTAATGAAAGATCAATTGATGATGGCAGCTATTTAAGAGTTAATCAATTAATTAACCTTGCATGTGTAATTGAAGCAGGGTTATTGTAGTCATTTGTTTTAGTCTGTTTGTCTGTGTGTTTACAAAATTAATGGAAAATGGCTGAACGGATTTTCACCAAATTTGGCAAAAGTACTCATTGGGTGAATGGTTTGAAGTCATCAAATTTTGGTTTGATTATCTTCAAAACTGGCAGACAGGTGAAACAAAATGTTTTTTTTTTCTTTATTACATATGCATAAACAATAAGCAGGGGAAATACCTCTCGATGTCTTGACATATATATATATATATATATATATATGTATGCGTATATATATATATATATAAATATATATATATAGCAAGTAAGAAAATGGAGGAGAATAATCGGTGGTTCATCAACTTTTAGACATTAGTTAGTTAGTTAGTTAATTTGGCTCAAAAGCAAATAGCAAGGCCATGTAGGGGGACATGGAGTTAAGTACAGGGTGGTGTTCATGTAAAGAGTTCAGGCCACTTAAATTATGTTAACTTATTTATTTATTTACTAAACTGATAATTACAATAATATATATATATATATATATATATATATATATATGTATCAAATGAAATAAAAAACAGAACACAAAGGATGTCGCGGTACACATGTTTTGAGCTTTATAAAATAACTTATTCTTACATCAATGTATAATCGACATAACAGATAGTTTAAAGCCCTCTTCAGCCGCATGCAATTGCTACACCAAAGACTTGTATCACATTATGAAAGGTCTGAGAAAGAACATTTGGTATTATTTATAATGGTAGGTAAATTGAGAGTATCACTGAGAAAGTATGTTTGTAAATCTTCATAATCAAATAGGTGTACGGGGTATTATCTGACTCCAAAAATCCGTCCATACCACTTTCTTACTCAATATAGAGTCTATAGCAATTGCATGCGGCTGAAGAGGGCTTTAAACTATCTGTTATGTCGATTATACATTGATGTAAGAATAAGTTGTTTTATAAAGCTCGAAACATGTGTACCGCAACATCCTTTGTGTTCTGTTTTTTATTTCATTTGATACATATATCCTCTCACCTCTGCTACTAGCTGGCATATACAGGTGCTTACATTTATCAAGTATTCACCCTGAATTTATTATATATATATACTTTATTTAAAGCAGCAGAAAATTCAACAAAACCTGTTACTCTGAGTAACAGGTTTTGTTGAATTTTCTGCTGCTTTAAATAAAGCATATTACTCTACCACTGGTATTTGAGTACTCTTTTTTCCACCTTGTTTCACATTTATGTGTTTACTCCGGTATATATATATATATATATATATATATATATATATATATATATATATACACACAACAAACTTGTTTTATTCCACACCAGAAGAAATATAGAAAAAAGTGCAAAAGGCACTGAGATTTGTTTAGATTTAGAAACTTAACTGGTTTCACAGATTTCTTTGATTTTCAAAAGTCGAAATAGAAAATCCTGGAGGTATGCTGCAATTGTCTTGTTTCTGATTGGAGTTCAAAAATTCTCTTGTTTTTTATTTTTTAGATGGAACATGACTCGGATTAGTATTTGTTTTGAATGCATTTTGATTGGTTGGGGATAATTGACTGATTAGGTTTATAAATCTTGGTGAGCTCCCCTTACACATCCCATCTTTAATGTCATATGACAATATGTTTCTTGGTAAAGGAAGACATTGAGATCATGCGACAATTTTTGCAAAATTAAGGCTGAACAGTTGAGTGAACATATCTATGTATGTGTATACGTATATACATATATATGTGTGTGTGTGTGTGTGTGTATGAATATATACTGAGCTGAGTTAAAATAACTACAACTGAGCCAACGTCCTTTCATAACTTTTGATTTTTCTTTTAAATCTTTAACATTTATAAAAATATTTTAGAGAGATATTTCATTCATTTTTCCTGTTTCACTTCTTAAATTTTATTATTAAAGCTTTTAAAATAATATATATATATATATATATATGTATATATTCTTTTATTCTTTTACTTGTTTCAGTCAGTTGACTGCGGCCATGCTGGAGCACCGCCTTTAGTCAAGCAAATCGACCCCGGGACTTATTCTTTGTAAGCCCAGTACTTATTCTATCGGTCTCTTTTGCCGAACCGCTAAGTGACGGGGACGTAAACACACCAGCATCGGTTGTCAAGCAATGCTAGAGGGACAAACACAGACACACAAACATATACATATATATACATATATACGACAGGCTTCTTTCAGTTTCCGTCTACCAAATCCACTCACAAGGCATTGGTCAGCCCGAGGCTATAGCAGAAGACACTTGCCCAAGATGCCACGCAGTGGGACTGAACTCAGGACCATGTGGTTGGTAGGCAAGCTAGTTACCACACAGCCATGCAAAAAGTTTGTTTGTTTGTCTGGTTTTGGCATTGAGAACGGGTTAAAGGCCACTAGATCCCGTCGGATTGACTCCAAAAT
>NC_043018.1:8529059-8591559 GCF_006345805.1 Octopus sinensis | reverse complement strand
GCGAACGGCACGATCGGATGGTGTTGTGTCATGTGCCCACCGCACTGACTACGGCACTGATGGATTTCTTGTGTGCCACAGGCACTGGTACCACAAGATACAAATTCCATTGATGTTCATCTATTTGTCTATTTTGATTTGATTTGATTTGATTTGATTTTCACTTGCCTCAACCGGTCTTCACAGGTTCACAAGAGGAAGGTATGCACAGGTGGACTGACTAGTCTTGCCGGGTCTTCGGAAGGTGTTTTTATGTGCCACCGACACAGGTGCCAGATGAGGCTGGCGAACGGCCATGATCGGATGGTGTTTGTTACGTGCCCACAGCACGGAGGCCGGTCGATGCGGAACTGGCTACGGCCACGTTCGGATGGTTCTCATGTGTGCCACCGGCACTGGTACCACAAAGTGTGTGCCACCGGCACTGGTACCACAAAGATACAGATTCATTGATGTTCATCTATTTTGATTTGTTTTGATTTGATTTTCACTTGCCTCAATACATGTATATATATATATATACATATATATATACATATATATATATACACATATATATATATACATATAATGGCTCAGTGGTTAGAGCGTCGAGCTTACGATCGTGAGGTTGTGAGCTCGAATCCCGGACCGGGCTGCGTGTTGTGTTCTTGAGCAAGGCCATTTATTTCACGTTGCTCCACTTCACTCTGCGGTAGAAATGAGTTGCGACGTCATAGGTGCCAAGCTGTATCGACCTCTGTCTTTCCCTTGGATAACACTGGTGGCATGGAGAGGGGAGGCTGGTATGCATGGGCGACTGCTGGTCTTCCATAAACAACCTTGCCCGGACTTGTGTCTTGGAGGGTAACTTTCTAGGTGCAATCCATGCATGGTCATTCATGACCGAAGGGGGTCTTTACCTTTTTTTTATATATACACACACATATATAATATATATATATATATATATATATAATATATAGTTTGTTATAGATGTTATATTAATCTATAGATACTACACATGTATATTGATTATGGTTAGCTTATTTAAGGAGTTTGTCTATATTTGAACCATTTCTTATTTTGATTACAATTTAATGACTTGTACCATCTTTGTGTATTTTATTTAATTTTAAAGTATTTAATAATTTAAGTATTGTTTTAGTTTTCACTTATGTATATTTAGTTTTTTCATATATATATATATATAGATATATATATATATATGAATAAATAAATGGAGTTTAACGCAGTTATATACGAAGTTTAAAAGTCTTTAGTTACCTAGAAATTATGTCAAAAACTGCCGTTCAAACCGAAAAGATCCCTACAACTGATATTTGAAAAAATGAGGCCATCACTGGGACAAATGTCATACTCGTGTTGGATCAGGAAAACAACAACAACATTTAACAAGTGAAACAAAAAATAAAACAAAAATAAACAACAACCTGGCACCGGATTTGGTAAATATTTCTGCCCACTGGTTTGGGTCGAAGAACTCTGCGGTGAACATCGGAGCAAAATCCTGGTAGGTGAAGTCTGGCCTATAATTGTCCTTCATAAATTTCACATAGACCGGGTACCGTTTCTCTGCAAAATACCACCAGAACCAAGCAGAGTGAAAGCTGGGCACAGAAAACACACCCCAATGTAGAAAGATGCCGATTTTGGCCTCGTCGTACCATTTTGGTGTGGGACGTGTGTCAAGAGATTGCCAATCGGGTTTGTACGGACCGCTAGAGATGCCTGTCCGAAATGCCGTAACGTCCCAGGATAAACTTGTTGAAGATAGTAAAAGAACCAGGAATAATATCGATGACGGCCACCAAACAGATATAGTTAACTTCGATACCATCTTTGTTGTCTTGCACACAAAAACTAGGTTTTATATTCCCAGTATATCTATAACAGTAATTGAAAATCGTGAGCGATTATTCAGACCATAAAAGAAATAGAAACAGACATTTGACCTACTGCAGCCTTTTGTTACAGCTGCAAATGTTCTCAACGGGTGCTGTTGCCCCTACCACTACTACTAAGTAATTACTTAACGCTTGACTGGTATTTCTAACGACTCCCCCCCCCCATACACTCACCAGAGATATGACAGGAAGTTGTCATTGGTGTTTACATTTACAGATTGCGTAATTTACAGAAATTATTGCAGCAATCACTCAGCTGAGTTAAAATAACTACAACTGAGCCAACGTCTTTTCATAACTTTTGATTTTTCTTTTAAATCTTTAACATTTATAAAAATATTTTAGAGAGATATTTCATCATTTTTTTTTCCTGTTTCGCTTCTTACATTTTATTATTAAAGCTTTTTAAAACGATAAATTAAGTACCAATTGAGCACTAGGTCGATATAATGGACTAACCCCTTCCTCCCCAAATTTTAGTTCCTTGTGCTTCTAGCAGAGAGGATAATGAAAGTTTTCGACTTCGTTGTGTAAGCTGTCTCCATGACAACATGACAACATCGGCAAGGAGGCTTTTTGATTGGCTAAACTTACATTCATTTAAATGCTTGTACCTTTTTTTATTATTCTGTTTGTGTCGGGGAGAGTCATTTTTTTTTGTGCCTTATAATTTAACACACTCACCAGTAAAATTTCCACTTATTTCTTATTTTTATTGTCCTAAAATTTTCGTTGTATCTTGCAACCTTTTCAATAGTCTTGACTCAGTCCATTATTTACACTGCGTTCCTTCTTGTTTGTGCGCATGCGTGTGTGTGTATGTATGTATGTGTATGTATGTATGTATGTATGTATGTACGTATGTATGTGTGTATGTATGTATGTACGTATGTATGTGTGTATGGATGTATGTATGTACGTATGTATGTATGTATGTATGTGTGTATGTATGTATAATATAATAATAATAATAATAATAATAATAATAATGAAATTATTGTATACAGGGCTCAGGTGTACCACAACTTGTCAGAGTACATGCAGTAATGTACAAATGCCTGGGAAGCAAACAATGTATGAGTCAGATACATGCTTGTGTGTGTATGGAGGGGAGAAAATCAGGTGTAGTGTTGGCGAATCTCAGGAAGCATGGAAGTTTTGAAGGATGCAGTGCTCCGACAACTAACAACTGATGCCGGCAGTTTGTTCCATGCTTCAGCAACTCTCAGCGTGAAAAAATGTTTCCTGCACGTATGTATGTATGTATATATGTCAAGTCACTTTTGAGTGCTACTGGAATCATGCAACCCTGTACAACCTGTTGCATGGTCGGGCCGTTGGCGACTAAACCGGGCAACCCCACCAAGCTTGCTTAGTAAGTAGGGTGTTTATTGGACACCCTGCGGGAGGAAAAACAAAGCCCGTCAAAGAATTCTTGAGAGTCAACGGCCATCCAATAAATGTGTAATTATATATTTACTGTATATCTGCCTTTTTCTCACTAATTTTTATATATTGTATATTTTTATAGGATCTTTTCGGTTTGAAAGGCAGTTTTTCCTGGCGGCGTCATATGAAATTGTCACCCATAATTATGACCCTAGTATTGATCTATTGCATTCAATCTGTTTTAGGGTTAGTTAGGTTAGGGGTGGGGGGAATGGTATTTTTTTTCTTCAGAAATGTAAATAAACCCGATCTGTTTCTTAAACGAAGGACATATTCATACGCACAGAATGTTTTTCACCCAATAGACGTCATTGATTGATTAAAATTGCAGAAATTGAAAAAAAACAACAACAAATATCTTACAAACTATAGAATTTTCTCCATAAAGCCAAGAGAAAAAGATGTTTTATAAACACATTCTACCAGTATACGAAATTTAAAAGTGTTTAGTAACGTGGAAATTATCTTAAAAAACTGCCGTTCAAACCGAAAAGATCCCCTAACCCTTACCCTAAAATAGATTGAAATGCAATAGATCGATACTAGGGTCATAATTCTGGGTGACAATTTCATATGACACCGCTAGAGAAAACTGCCGTTCAAACCGAAAAGATCCCAATGTTTATATATATATATATATATATATATATATATTATATATAAGGGCTTAGTAAAATAAATTACTTTGCCACATACTGAAAACATTAGAAATAGCAGCTAAAGAAATTTCTTCAGCTATTTCTAATACTTAAAGAAGATCTCTCTCAGATAGTGTTTTGCCTAAACCAACTCACAAAAGTATGGGGGAAAAAACATTAAAAAATCAAGTGCAAAGGTTATTTGAGAACGTACGTTTCTAGATTCTAGATTAGTCAATTCGACATTTCTTTCTTCAGCTCAGAATTCCTTGAATCGGATTTGGGAACACTGAAAGTTGGGAGCATACCCTTTCGGCTTCTAATCACCTCTAGAATTCTGCTCGAACTAAAAGTGCTATCAATTTGAATATGCAAGCGAAGAATTTCTGCTCTCCCTTTTCCACCCGTGGGTTAAAATTGACAAACACATGTATTAACGGTGAAAAACCGCGCAGCATTTAGCAGAGAGAGATGAATTATAATTTCAACAATTGAGGGTAAAATTAATTAATTATTAATCAATTTCACCAAGTATTCAGTATGTAAAGGGACCATTATAGGCGAATTCGCCTATAATGGTCCCTTTACATACTGAATACTTGGTGAAATTGATTAATAATTAATTAATTTTACCCTCAATTGTTGAAATTATATATATATATATATATCGTATGTTTCTTTTTTTTTCCTCCTTATATCAATCTTATTCAGCTTAAGGCTGTATCATGCGCGGGGACATAGAAATAATCGGACTGAATACCCGATCGCGCGGTTAAACCATTGGGAGTGAAGGACCCCTAGCCTTTGTTAGGGCATCCTTCTAGGAGAAGGTAACTCAGGTAACTGGGATGACTCCGACATAAAACCTGAGGCTCAGTGGTGACCGATGATGTTGACTTGTTCTTTTTGGATTATGGCTGCTGTTGCTTAGTGAGTGGGATTGACTGTGCACACACACACTGCGTGTTTATGTCCAGGAGTGCACAGCCCTCCCCATTAACCTAAGTGTAATCTTTCTTTGACAGGTTACACTCTCTTTATTTTATGATTATGATTTTATTTTTATGTTATAAATTCAAGGACAACTGTAGCTAGCCCCATTTTGATATATATATCAAGGGTTGTAAAAAAATAAATTGATAAAAAATTAATTGCAATATATTGGTCCAATTATTTGATTAGAGTCGTACAGCCAATTAAATAATTGATTACTATCATATCAATTAATTGCAGTTAATTGCAACATTGCCCGCGAAAGTTGTTCCAATGGCTCATATTTCATTTCACGTTCAATTGGCAAATACAGCTTTCTGTTATTTGAGATATTGTGTTGACGCTTTGTTCTGACTGCTGAGAATGATTTGCACATTCTGTCATGCTTGGGAATTGGCTATTGTGTATGTTGTCAAACAACTGCTGTCAAGCATTGATGCTTGGTTAGGACTGCCGAAAATGATTCACACATTCTGAGGTGTTTGGGACTTGGCTATTGTGTATGTTATCAAATAATCACTGTAGAGTGATTCTTGCTTCTGACTGCCAAGAATGATTCATACATTCTGTCTGTAAGTCATTAAATCATAACTTCATCTGTAACACCGTTGTATTGGGTCGTCCGGAAAGTTAGTGCCAATTTTTAAAGGAAAGAAAAAGGTCAATAAATACTTGCCATTACCCAAGTTTTACCAGGTGCTCATGAACGATGGATTTTGATAGGTTGAGACTTTCTGCCAATTCTTGGGTTGTGCAATGTAGGTTATTCTCTATCAATGACTTGATTTGGTCATCATCTGTAGTGGATGGTCTGCCTGATTGCTCTTTATCAATAAGGCTGCAATCTCCAGCTCGGAACCTTGTGAACCACTTCCGTACTGTTCTTTCGGATAAAGAAACATCACTGTAAACTGCGCATATTTCTTTGGTTGCTTGTGAGGCACTTTTTCCCTTTACGGAAAAAGAAATGCATCAGGTGCCAAAAATTAACTTTCTTATCTTCCATTTTAAAGGGTTACAGAATTAACACAGGTTATAGCAACATAAACCTTCTTCCATGAAAAGATAGCTTAAACTGTGCTCTAAATGGAGGTGTAGTCAAATCCTATTTTATGGACTCAATCATGTTCTAAAATAAGTCGAAAGGTAAGCTACTATAAATCAGCACAAACTTTCCAGACAACCCAATATTTTAAGAGCTCATGAAAAAATTTTTGCTTTCAATGTATTTATTGCAAGGTTTTTTTCCTCTGATGCTTTACGTAGTTCAACATGTTTCTGGCCAGACTCATAAGACTGGTTACCCAGTTTCCATGATGCATAAGTGACCAAGATCACAACATTGCCTCAAAAATAAGTTCGAAAGGTGAGCTACTATAAATCGGCACGAACTTTCCAGACAACCCAATATCTTGAATTCCGCTTTAATTTATTATCTCAGTCAGACTTTCATCTGTGGAGTGGCGAAATATTTTCTATTTTAAACTAACCCATGCCGCGTGAAAACGAGCAAATCATAAGAAAATATTTTAACCAAACAGACAGTGAGTGGCTGTGTGGTAAGTAGCTTGCCTACCAACCACATAGTTCCGGGTTCAGTCCCACTGTGTGGCATCTTGGGAGAGTGTCTTCTGCTATAGCTCCGGGCCAACCTAAGCCTTGTGAGTGGATTTGGTAGACGGAAACTGAAAGAAGCCTGTTGTATATATGTATACATATATATATATATATGTATGTATGTGTGTGTGTATTTGTGTGTCTGTGTTTGTCCCCCTAGCATTGCTTGACAACTGATGCTGGTGTGTTTACGTCCCTGTCACTTAGCGGTTCGGCAAAAGAGACCGATAGAATAAGTACTGGGCTTACAAAGAATAAGTCCCGGGGTCGAGTTGCTTGACTAAAGGCGGTGCTCCAGCATGGCCGCAGTCAACTGACTGAAACAAGTAAAGAGTAAAATGAACATGTATGGAAATGCAAGTGTGGTAAAAAGTTGACGCAGAAAAAAGGAACTGGATGGACAAATCTTATGAATCATATAAAAAGCCATCACCCAGAGTATTCTACTACGCAAGTAACTGCACAACCATCTTTATTGAGTTTTCTTTGCCCAAGAAGTTGTTTGGTCAGTTGCTCGACCTCAAATGTTTGTGGTTGGATTGAGTGGGTGTGTGTTGGTTTAAAACCCCTTTTCCTTTACTGAAGACCCACTGATTTGTAAGTAGACAAACTTGGGAAGTGTGACAAATGTAACCCTAAAGAACTACATGGTGAAACTTACTCAGGAGGTGGAAAAGAAAATATTTACTCTTTTACTCGTTTCAGTCATTTGACAGTGGCCATGCTGGAGCACCACCTTTAGTTGAGCAAATCGACCCCAGGGCTTATTCTTTGTAAGCCTAGTACTTATTCTATCGGTCTCTTTTTGCTTAACCGCTAAGTAACGGGGATGTAACACACCAGCATCAGTTGTCAAGCAATGCTAGGGGGACAAACAGATACACACACACACGCATATATATATATACATATACACGATGGGCTTCTTTCAGTTTCCGTCTACCAAATCCACTCACAAGGCTTTGGTCGGCCCGAGGCTATAGAAGAAGACACTTGCCCAAGGTGCCATGCAGTGGGACTGAACCCTAAACCATGTGGTTGGTAAACAAGCTACTTACCACACAGCCACTCCTGATATGGATTATTTACTTCGTTCTTAGGCCTATGTGTTATTAAATAACATATAACTCCAACTAAATGCAAAAGTTAACCTTTAATAAATTTTCTTTCCTTCAAAAATAGAAATATGTTTTTTTGTTGTCTTTTTAAAAAATTTTGTATGTTTGCGCACACATGTCTTGTCAATTCTGAATAAAAGTTATTAAAACTTGGGCCAATCTATGACAAATGAAATTTAATACCTCCAAAAGTGTCATAGGAACAATTGGCCTTAGAAAACAAAACTGGTCCCATTAGCTCAGTACCAGAAATGGTAAGACCCCATCCGAATAACATTTGGTAATTAAGCAGTCAAAGTGAAGCTGAATAATGAACTGAAGGCACATCCAAGATGAGAATGGTATAATAGAGGGTATACCTTATCTTCATGTGTTTGTGTATATACAATACATCATCATCATTTGATGTCCGCTTTCCATGCTAGCATGGGTTGGACGGTTCGACCGGGGATGTGGGAAGCCAGAAGGCTGCACCAGGCTCCAGTCTTATCTGGCAGTGTTTCTACAGCTGGATGCCCTTCCTAATGCCAACCACTCCGAGAGTGTAGTGGGTGCTTTTTACGTGCCACCCGCACACATACTCTCATTATATCTGCATGTATCATCTTTATTTTAACATTCACTTTTCTTTGCTTAAATGGGTTGAACAGTGTTTTTTGAGTCAGATTTTCCTTTGGCCCGGTGCTCTTCCTGTCAACAACCTTCACCTGTTTCCAAGGGAGGTAATATTTCTTCATGGCCAGACACGTTTTCACAAATTATCAGAAATGAATGACACTCGTTCACAACAATCACAAGATGTGACAACAAGGAGACACACACACAAACATATATATATATGTAGAGGCGCAATGGCCCAGTGGTTAGGGCAGCGAATTTGCGGTTGTAGGATCGCGGTTTTGATTCTCAGACCGGGCGTTGTGAGTGTTTATTGAGCGAAAAACACCTAAAGCTCCACAAGGCTCCAGCAGGGGGTGGTGGCGATCCCTGCTGTACTCTTTTGCCACAACTTTCTCTCACTCTTTCTTCTGTTGGCGTGCTTGCTTAGCTAGTGGGATGGTGTCATTTGGAGGCTAAAACAATGCGAAACGCATTGTGACCAGCGATGTGTAACAACATCTGATAGCCTGGTCGGTCACGGTGATATATATATATAACAGGCTTTCTGTAAGTTCTCATGTACGAAATCTACTCAAGGCTTTGGCCAGTCTGGAGCTATTGTAGAAGACACTTTCCCAAGGTGCCTTACAGTAGGATTGAACATAAAACCATTTGGGTGGGAAGCAAACATCTTAACCACACAGACACGCTTGTGCCTGTTCTGTCCATCCATATATCATGGTATTGACCAGACTTTGATTTTGTTCTACACCGCTAGTCACAATGCGATTTGCATTGTTGCAGCTCTTAAATGATGCTGCCCCACTGGGTAGGGCAACATTCTGCCTGAGGAACACCATTCCATTGCAGGGTGGCCCATTTGCAGCTGAGCAGACTGGAGTAATGTGAAATTAAGTACTTGCTCAGGAACACAATACATAGTCTGGTCTGGGAATCAAAACCATAATCTCACAGTTGTGCGTGCAACATCCCAACCACTACACCATGTCATCTCACACACACACACACACATATCATTCTGTATATCATATTTTACGCAAATACATCACGGAAAGCCTGCCAACTGCAGTTTCTGTCACAAGAAAGTACCTCTTATAAACACAGTATTAAAAAAACAGAAATACATCAGGAGCAGACAAAATTCATATATCTGCTTTAAGTATGACACACAGATTGCTATTTTTAATGAATAAAGTTTTCATTGCTAATAGCAAATTTTTATTTAGCTGGCCGACTAATTGTGACATCAGTGATTTTTCAGTCACAGTTTTTCCATATTAGAAGGTTGGTAGTGGATACTTGCTACTGACAAGGCTCAAAGCAGCAGAAATACATATTAAGCTATGCCAACATTGCTGCTGGACTATTTTCATCTGCTTCTGATATATTTGTGCTTTTTAACACTACACGTCTATAAGAGATGCTCTTTTGAGGCAAATACCAGTTTAGCACGCTTTCAATGTTATAACTAAGTGTGATATACAGATTGCTATTTTAAACAAATACTGCTTACATTAATCATACTAAATGTGTGTGTGTGTGGAAGCATGTGGCTTAGTGGTTAGGGTGTTGCACTCATGATTGTAAGATTGAGGTTTCAATTCCAGGACTGGACAATGCATTGTGTGTTCTTGAGCAAAACACTTCATTTCATGTTGCTCCAGACCACCAGAAGGGAATATATATGCCACAGAATCTGGGAAACTAGTTATATAAGCCTATGTAGCAGGGGAAGGGTCCCTCATCCTTATGTATATATTTTAGCAAGCATAACTGCAGGGTTCAGAAGTGCATGTGCACTGTGTGGCACCTTGAGCAAATGTATCTGCCACAGATCCAGATTGACCAATAACTTGTGAGTAAAATTATTCAAATGGAAACTGTACAGAAACCTGCTATATATGCACTTGTCAAAGATCAATAAAATAAGTACCAAAATAAAAAAAAAATATTCAGTATGATTGATTAAAACCATTAAATGTGGTGCCCCAGCATGACCATACTTCAGTGACATAAAATGAACAAAAGCCTTTAAGAATATATGCAAAAACAAAAAAAGAAGAGAGAGAAATATATATTTCTATATATATCTCTATTAAAATGCGTGTGGTGTTAGATATAGGTGTAGACTTTGTTTCACTGAATTATTGGAAACCCTAAAACGTTTTGGTTATGTTATTAGTAAATGCAATGAAATTTGGGTAAAATGCTCACACAAAATTAAAAACTCTTTTTTATACTTTAAGCCTGGTAGCTAAAATGCCTTGATTATCAGACTATTGGGGTATCCAAAGGCTGCATAAGCATCAGTGTGTTTTGCTTATGTTTTCATTAAATTCTTTGGAGTATTTGTGTAGATATGGAATGTGTGCAGCAGTACTATATAGGTGGAGACTTATATTGGGTGGAAAAAGGATCAATTAGGTGGCTGTCCACCATGTTAGGGTGCTTTTGTGTATGTTTGGGTCAAACCCATTGGTGGATTCCCAGATATTGGTGGTGGGACAGATAAATTTGAGGAATTAGTGACTATAGTAACAATGAGGCATGTAGGTATGCTAGAATGTATTTCCTTTCATGTGGGCATGGATTAAAAATTTCATATCAGCTATTCAAATAGATGTCTGAGTACTGAGAGTTCTTTAATATGGCTCTTTTCTCAGTTAGACATAATCTGCACTTCCTGCTACTATTGAAGTAAACTTGGAATTTTTCTAATATTCTCCACTTTATGTTGTATTCTATAGCACTCTTTCAACTTCCACATGTACTTGCCCAGGGTTGTGGTGCTTTGTTTCTCCAGGATGTTGAAATAGGACTTGTGGTTGTTGTATCAGGTTATGAAGGGCTCTTCAGTTACACCCACATACTTTTGCACATTTAGCTCCTCATTTAGTCCAATTGCTGTTACCATTAAATGGACATGTGGTACTCCTACATGAGCATCCTATCTCTGTCTCAGGTGTGGGTCTACCAACTAATATCCTTTTTACATTAAGTGCACAACCAAAAGAAGCCCTCAGGGTGTGCCTATTTAATATTTCACTGAACCTATTTGTATCAGGGAAGTGTTTGTCTGCTAAGCTCAGGAAAATCTTACCCATGTGAGTTTTAATGCTTCTCACCTCAAACAATACGGAGCAGTCACCATATTTTCTATAACTGCCATCTCTGAAGAGTGCAGGGTTAAGTAATTGAGCTGTTATCTAACACCCCACCGGATCCCAATGTGAAACAAATTAGTTAGATCACCTGTAATGGTTATATAATACTGTACACTTCAATTAATACATATATATACATACATGCATACATATATATATATGTTATATATACATATATATATCCATTTGTCTTTGTATAAATGCGTAGACAGACAGACAGGTAGATAGACAGACAGACAGATAGATAGATAGGTAGGTAGGTAGGTAGGTAGGTAGGTAGGTAGGTAGGTAGGTAGATAGACAGATAGATAGGTAGGTAGGTAGGTAGGTAGATAGATAGATTGACAGATAGATAGATAGATAGATAGATAGATAGATAGATAGATAGATAGATAGATAGATAGATAGATAGATAGATAGATAGATAGATAGGTAGGTAGGTAGATAGATAGGTAGGTAGGTAGGTATGTAGGTAGATAGATAGACAGATAGATAGATAGGTAGGTAGGTAGGTAGGTAGGTAGATAGATAGATAGATAGATAAAGAGAGAGCAAGTTTATTCCTCAAGGTTTGTAATTTTAAACACCCATGCCCAGTCACAGGGTAAGGTTGATGCAGGGATGTTTGGGAGGATAATTTTAAGCCCAATTGAAGGAAAGTAAATGTATCCAATTGGCTTTGGATAACCAAGCATGTAGACAACTGTTCTTGATGTTGGTTTTACAGCTCCAAGGATGACAATATTAGTATTTGGCCAAAACAACATCGTAGCATACACGACTTTTGTGTTGTTCTCCATTTTACTGGTGTACCTGGAGGGGAGAGAAATGGTAAAACAAGAAAAACAGATAATGGCATGGAGCAATATTATGTATTCATAAACACACACGCACATGTATATATACACATATACATACATATGCATATATATACACATATACATACATATGCATATATATACACATATAACAGGAAAGTTTACGAAAATAAACAAAAGACGAAGGCAGGTGGAGTACAAAGAAACAAATGTATTAGTATAGCGCTCAGGAATAGAAATAGAAAAAGTCTTTTACGTTTCGAGCCTACGCTCTTCGACAGAAAGATACACAGAAAAAAAACAAGGAGAGAAACATGGAGAGAAATACACATATACATACATAAGCCTATATATATATATGTATACATACACATACATATGCATACACACATACACATACATATATATTACATGGAAAAATGTGAGCATGGAAAGCAATATTCTTAAGATTATAAACCTGGAAAAGTACAGGACAAGTTGTTACACCTGTAAAAGTATACGGGAAGCTATTACTTCAGGTAAAATAAAAAATAAGAAACTTTTTACTTAAAAGCATCCGATTCATATAAATGAACAATGAAATGTTCTGTTTTTACCATTTTGATTTCGACTTGACTTCGAAAAATGAACAAAAGCACAAGATAATAAAGGAGAGAGAGAGAGAGAGGCGGGGAGAGGTTTCTTTCCAATTTGACGGAGCCATTTTCTTCTTTTACTCATTCATGTGTGTATGAAAGAGAGAGAGAGAATAATTATTTAAGTGTTGGGTGTGTTCCTAGTAGTTAGCCGATGAAGCATGTTCACTGTGAAGGGGTGATTCAAGATGGATTGAAACAATCACTGTGGGCAATAAAGTCTCTTGGATATTCCATTTTCTGTCTCTATCAGATGTAGGAGTGGCTGTGTGGTAAGTAGCTTGATTATGAACCACATGGTTCTGGGTTCAGGCCCACTGCGTGGCACCTTGGGAAAGTGTCTTCTACTATAGCCTTGGATCGAACAAAGCCTTGTGAGTGGATTTGGTTGACGGAAACTAAAAGAAGCCGTCGTATATATGTATATATACATATATGTATGTGTGTATATGTTTTTGTGTCTGTGCTTGTTCCCCCAACATTGCTTGGCAACTGATGCTGGTATGTTTACGTCCCCGTAACTTAGCGGTTCGGCAAAAGAGACCGATAGAATAAGTACTGGACTTACAAAGAATAAGTCCTGGGGTCGATTTGCTCGACTAAAGGTAGGGCTACAGCATGGCCACAGTCAAATGACTGAAACAAGTAAAAGAGTATCATTTGTTATATATATGTATTCATATATGTATATGCCCTCCACACCGTTGAATTATTCTGCTGTCTTGTAAAGTATGAATGGCATATTGCTAAATGTTTTGCAAGGTACAAGATGTCAGCTAAATGACGGCTGACCTAGGTTAAACAACAACAACAATTTCAGACAAACGAAGATAATGGAAGCAAATATTCTTACCAAACTTTCTTTGTATATGTGTCGTTCTGGTAGGTCCAAGGTCTGCTGGCATAGATGGCCTCTCCATTGACTTTGAGCCATTGACCAACTTGGAGCAATCTCTCTTCAAAAATTGGAGCAATACGTCCATCATGGGTGGGTCCAACGTTCATAAGTATGTTTCCTCCACAGCTAAAAATAAATTTGTTGATCCAATCAATCGACAACAACAGCATTAGCAAGTAAAGTCAAAGTAATTATCATTATTATTATCATTATTATTGCTTTTGCACAGCTACTAACACTGGAAATTTACTACAGTGTCAGCTGTTCACTACCAGTGAACTAAGGTAACACCTCTTATTTTTCAAGCACCACACAGCCACTCCTGCACCTATTTTGTCCGTCTTTACATTCTGAGTTCAACAACCACCAGAGTCAACTTTGCCTTTCATCCCTTCAGGTTCAATAAGATAGGTACCAGTTGAATACTGGGGTTGATGTAACTGACTTACCCCTCCTCTAAAATTGCTGGTGCAGTGTCAAAATTTGAAAGCAAGCGCCTCCTTGCAGCCAGATGGACTAGGTCAGGTCAGGTATGGAGGTGTGCACTGTTGCAGCTTGTTGCTGTGTCTATCAATTGTTGGTATTTGTTTGGGTCATCCCAGGCAATCCTATGGTCAGTGTACTCGTCAATTCCCATCCTCGCAAAATACTCCCTCACCCGCTGTGACCATGAGGTGGCTAATCACCACAAGCCACCACCCCAGCCAAATCCTTGGAAAAGAGAACATGGATCCAGCTTAAAAAATCAGGCATGACCAAACAGTCTAAGGTAGAACTACAGACAACAATTTTGTTTTCCAACATAAACACATGGCTTTTAATAACCGTGGATGGAACAGTTGATTAAATCAGCCCCGGTACTTAACTGGTACTTTAATTCCATTAATTCCTGAAAGGGATGTAAATAAATTGTATTTGAACTCAAAAGGAACAGGGTCCACAACTAAATAATGTAAGGCATTCTGATTGATTCCCCGACAATTCTTTTAATCCACAAAAATAACAAAAATACAATAAAAGATACCAAACAAAGTCAGTACCAACCTGACGGTCTCAACCAGCAGAGATATCAGCCCTTCGATGGAATAAAAGTCGGAATAGCGAGCTTGGCGCCGGTAGGCCCAGGCTTTTTTATCAATAGTCATGGCATTCTCCCATTTGTGAGTTACCAATTTACCTGGATGAATGACATTTAGAAAAAGAAAAAGGTTTACTGATAATTATCTCCAGATTTATCTCAGTGTATATATATAACATGTAATAACAAATTAAATTATTTAAACTTTTTTTTTAAAATTTAAATCTTAAATAGAAAACATGAGGTTAACAATCAGAAAAATGTATTTTCTTTTTAATCAGTTTTCTCTCTTCAATTTTGAAGAAGATTAAGTTAAGCCAAGCTCATGTCACAGCTTACCTCTTCAACACTGAAGATCAAATTTTGTCAGCTTATTATCGTCAACAATAAAGATTGACTCAATTAGAGTTCATGTCAGTTTATTTCTTCGATTTTGGGGGCTGAAAGCAAGTTCATGTCAAACAGATCGATTCAAACTGAATGCATGTCACAGTTTATTTCGTCAGCTTTGAACCGATAACTGATGTGCAGTGATCCTGTTATACACGGCCTCAAATCTACTTGATTCCAATCAAACAAAGTTGAGACTAGTTTAACAGGATCCCACACACATCAGTTGTAGTTAATAACATCTGATGCTGGGTCACAATTACTACAGTTGTAGTAATTTCCAACAGGCTGGTATCATATACAGAAAAAGATTGGTCTCTCAACTGCTTAAATGTCTCACAAAATGATGTTATACACCTGCCCTGGGAACCATGTTGCTTAAAGAGTTAACCGTAGAAACTTTTTCAAGCACCATCTCACCATTTTAACAGACAAAAACATGTTCCAAGTAGCATATAACTATCTTTCTATATATCAGTCATTTGGTATTTTGTACTCACCAGGATTATATCTATCATGGCATGTGTAAAAGTCTCCATGGTGACAAGCCGTTCCAGCTCCCCATCGGTCATTTACCACAACAGTGTCTTTCACTGGACTGGAAGAGAAAGACAGGGAAACGGAGGAAAATTTAAGATCGTTAAAGGTATTTTAGGTATTGAAGGATCACAATGTAAAAGATGTACTTGAAAGACAGACAGAAGAAGGGGGAGGGAAATGGTTGACTGAAGGTGGAAGCAGGGGTGGTGGTGAAATAAAGGAAGAAAGGAACATGAGAGTGAATTAGAGAGGGGTGTGTAAATTGGAGAGAAATGAGGAGTGAGCTAGAGAGAGAAAGGAAGATTAGAGAAAGGAGAGAGAATTAAAAAGGAATTTCTGAGTCAAAGAGTGAGGTAAGAATTTCGTTTAAAATGTTTACTTTGATATATGTGCAGAAGTCATTTTCACTTTCAGGACAAAAATGTTATGCCAATGTTGCCATGGCGCAGGAGTGGCTGTGTGGTAAGTAGCTTGCTTACCAACCACATGGTTCTGGGTTCAGTCCCATTGCGTGGCACCTTGGGCAAGTGTCTTCTACTATAACCTCGGGCCCACCAAAGTCTTGTGAGTGGATTTGGTAGACGGAAACTGAAAAAAGCCTGTCGTATATATGTATATATATATATTTATATATATATATATATATATATATATATGTGTGTGTGTGTGTATGTGTGTGTATATGTTTTGTGTGTCTGTGTTTGTCCCCCCCCAACATCGCTTGACAACTGATGCTTGTGTGTTTACGTCCCTGTAACTTAGCAGTTCGGCAAAAGAGACCGATAGAATAAGTACTAGGCTTACAAAGAATAAGTCCTGGGGTCGATTTGCTCGACAAAAGGCGGTGCTCCAGCATGGCCGCAGTCAAATGACTGAAACAAGTAAAAGAGTAAGAGTAAAGAGTATGGAAATAAGAGAAAATTTTCCTGAAATTCCTACGAAACGTAGAATTCCCCACATATTGCCCACACTGCATATTGTTTACCCATCACACCAAAAACAATTACTTTACTTTAACGGCGCAAGGTTTACGATATCGGGTGAATATTGCTCTTTGTGTAGTTCAGGCTCCAGCAGGTGAGGAAAGAAGTCTTTAAGTACAAATGCAATTTACAACTGGTTTATTTGCAAGTTTCACAGAACAGGCTCAGCAAGCGCTTGTGGTGAAAAGAGAATGAATCTGTTTCTGTTGGTCCCTTATATCCAGTTTGCCATCGCAAGCCTCATTGTGATCTCGTGCATGGTAAATGGATGCAGGTGAGGTCTTGCTCCGGTCTTGGAGATGGCAATGGCTGCTGTGAAATCTCATCCAATATGGCGCTGATTGCTTGTGCCACTACAACTTAATCAACCCATGTTTTTCAGATCTGGATGTCTAGGTTTAAATTTACTCATATCACAAAAGCTAATCATACATGAGGTAGGGTGTGGGGAAAGTTTTATTTGTTGTTACACAATATAATAATGATAATAATACTAATAATAATAATAAAAGCATCATACTCAGTAACAAAACAGGCAAAGGAATATCTAAGTGAATTCCGAATACAACAAATTTCGGAATTAGACATATAAGAACCAGCACAGAAAAGCTAAGCGCATGAAAACCCGTGCTAAAACTGCTGCCTTAGATATTCTGAATGATAAATGGCAAGAAAAACCTCTCAATGGCAAATACCCAAGGAGAGCGAATAATGCAGATGTTGACAAAGCCCTGACCCATCAATGGCTAATGGCCTCTGGCTTAAAATCTGAAACAGAAGGGTTTATCATAGCAGCTCAAGATCTATGCCTACCTACAAGGAACTACCAGGCCAACATATTAAAGAACGGAGGTAGCCCAAAATGTCGTGTATGTCAACAACAACATGAAACCATTGATCGTGTTGTCTCCAAGTGCAGTCTTCTAGCGCCTACAGAGTATCTCAACAGGCATGATAGAGCTGCACAATATATTCACTGGGTAATTTGCAAAAACCTGGATTTGCCCCATGAAAAAAACTGGTGGGAACACAAACCACCTCCAGTACTTGAAAATGACCACATCTCACTCCTCTGGAACTTCACCATTCAAACTGAAAGAAAGATAGATGCAAATAGCCAGACATCAATTGAAAGACTTCTACAAAGAATGCCTCCTCATTGATATGACTGTCCCAATCGATATAAACATATCTGTCAAGACCTACCAAAAATTGAGCAAATATAAAGATCTTGAACATAGAAATCAGCAAAATGTGGAACCTGAAGACTAAACAATACTTGTGTCATAGGTGCCCTGGGAATGATAGCAAAAGAGGCTGATTGCTACCTAGCCTAGATACCAGGAAACCCAGAAATTGCAGAAATTCAAAAGATAGCTCATGGGAACGCTCATATCCTACGCAAAATACTTTCTATGTAATCTCAAGTTTTAAAACAAACATAATTTTGCATATGGTTTTTTTAGACATTCACTAGTACAACACTAAGTCAAGCCAATTATAGGCACCCTAAGCATAACACCAACATCAACTTCCAATTTGTTGTCTCTTGAGGTCTCTGGGTGAGACTTGGAGCCACTTGGCCAAATGTAAAGCAAAAGGTCAAACATAGAATATAATAATAATAATAATATAATGTTATTAGTTGGACATGAGATTCCTTGCAATCACAATACGTTTATTAATTGACATGAGTATTCCTTATGATCACAATATAGCAGCAAAAGAATTTGACAAGATCAGTAAATATAAAGACTTGCTAATAGAAATTGAAAAAATGTGACATCTCAAGGTGACTACAGTACCAGCGATTGTAGGATCTCTAGGAATGATAAAAAAAAGGTACTGAAACCTATTTGAAAATGATACCAGGCTTACCATCCCTACAGGAGTGCAAAAAATCATGTTAACTGGAAGGGCTCATTTACTGAGAAGAGCATTACGCTGTGAAAACAACATCCATTCATGGATTTATTTATTTATTAATTTTTAAATCATATTTTATCTGTGAATTTGCGTGTTGTCATCTGGGAATGCGATACAATGACTTCTCTGCCCTAGGGGTACGGAAACACTTCGTGCAAGAAACGGAAGAAATTTGAGAAAGAAGGAAAATATAATAATATAATAATACTAATAATAATAATAATAATAATAATAATAATAATAATAATGGTGATGATGATAAAAACCTGTCATTATAGAGCCATGCAATAAACTCTGTTGAATTCCAGTACTTATCTGGCGCTTCCCAATCACCATCTGACAAAATTACACAGGTTGGTAATTCATAACCAGTTCATACAACTCAGGCATAGTTTTCCTAAGGAACATATTGAAATACATAGTTATTTAGGACAGAAACACCGAGGACAAAGACACATGGACAGACACACACACACACAAAGATAAAATCAATGGAAAAGTTATTTTTTTTGATGCTATTCAGATTGTCTCCTAAGAGAGTGATGCACAATATTTTCCAGATTTCCCCAAAATTTTGAAGAAAACTTCAAATAATACCAAATATAAATTAACATGTAACTGCACTAATTTACACATGGTAGGATAAGATAGAATGCTATTCATGCTGCTGTCATCAAATTTGATTTCGATTTCACTTGCCTCAACAGTCTTGTCGCAGCGAGTTTAGTGATAATATATAATATATATATATATAATTATATATATATATATATATATATATTATATATATAAATATATAATATTAGGGAATAAATCCAAATTTACAGGGAAAAACATCAGATTTAGGATTAAATCGTTTTATAGTAAAATAAATTAAAATATTATTCGAGACAAAACCACTATTTTGCAAAACAAACAAGGAAAGACTAATTAATACATAAATTTTTAATAAATAGTAAAAAACGCCACTACAATCGTTTCTGTCTTGATCGACAATCTTCAGGTGGACGTCCAATAGACACTGAATTATTGGAAGTCCACCTGAAGATTGTCGATCAAGACAAAAACGATTGTATGCGGTTTTTTTTGACTATTTATTAAAATTTTATGTATTAATTAAGTCTTCCTTGTTTGTTTTTGCAAATAGTGGTTTATGTCTCGAATAATATTTAGTGCAGCCTTCTGGCTTCCCAGACCCCAGTTGAACCGTCCAACCCACGCTAGCATGGAAAGCGGATGATGATGATGATATATATATATATATTATATATATACAGGCAACAAGTACAGTTGTCACTAAAGTGACAGAGGGTGCTAGTAAGAACCAGCATTGCTAGAAGTAAGAATCAAAACAATTTAACAACATAAGACCACTTTCCTAAAAGCTGACAAGTGAGTCATATCAGTGCTGATTTCAGATTTAATCAATCTTCAGGGTTTTAAATTATCTATATTAAGTGTAGATTTACTTCATGGATGGAATTCTAAAACCAAGCAAATCCAATCATATTTGTCAAAAATGGAGGAGATAAGATGTTGAAAAAGTTGTATGAAGTTTATTCATGCATACAATTGTTTTGAACATAGTTATAAGTTTGTATTTGAATTTGAAAATTATCATAGTACTCATCAGTGCAGAGAGAAAATAATAATAGGAACTTAAGAAAGAATAGAGAAGTTGGATCTATGAGTTTCATGTTTATCTGTTCCTACCTGTATGCAATAGTGATGGGAGTCATGTTAAAAGACACACAGATTAAAAGAGAGGCAGACTAACAGACAGACAGATGGACAGAGAAAGATAAGCAGGAATGGGTCTGAACTTACCCTAACAAACTTTTGGGTTGTAAAATTGTTGGCTTTATCTTGTAGATAAATAGGATTGAACCATTCAAAGAGAGAATGGTACAAACCAAAATGGATCGGAGTCTTCTTGATGGCAGCTGCAAGTTCACCTGAAGAATGAGGGAGAGAAAAAGAAGTCACCTTTAATTGTTTTGTTAGGTAGTGGTGGTGGTTGTGGGGTGTAAGGAGTGATAGGAATAAATATACTGATGTGAGAGTGAAGGATATGCCAATGGAGATGAGGAGGAGGAGGATAACAGTGGTGGTAGTGTTGAAGATTTTCAGGAAAATATAAACTAACCAACAAGGTCTCGTTTTGGGCCCACATCTTTTGAGTTCCAATTCCAGGAGTATTTAGATGGCCAGTTGGTGAATCCTTCATGGTGTTTGCTTGTTAGAACAACGTACCTAACGAAAGAATTTAGAAAAAAAAATTAATTAACCTTTAAACAGCAGGAAAGAGTTGCATGAAGGTGAAAAAGTTCAGAGTTTCAAGTTTCACATTTTGTTCGGCCGAGGGCAGCTAGTTAACTCGATTTTGAAAAACTCTTTTAGATGTCCCCACTGGAGGCGGCATACATTTCTTGCATACAATTGAAGTCTAAGATAATTAACACCTTGATGTCCTAAGAAAGGAAAAAAATTTTTGAAAAAAATTTTGAAAAAAATTTTGAATTAAATTTGAAAGGGGAAATTACTCCCCTTTTAGCATATGATCTGCTACATATTTAGAAACAATATCAGGGATTATACTCCCCTTGTTGACAAGTCATCTGTCTATAAACTGGTCACAGACGAACACACTGACACAGGTTTTCATCAGCTGCTTGACCAACAATATCTGCAATATATTTTCTCCCTAGCTGCTTCCTAAACATACTGCCACACATACATAGGCGCACACACACATACATGTAGGTAGTTTCTCACACCCAAATAAGATAGCTTTCATTCTTAAAACAATTCGAACATTAACACTAGTTATACAGAATATATTCACACTCTTTGGTTTTCTGTAATTCTTCCCCTACCCAATGTTAACCGGAATTTGACCTCGAATTATCTGAACGGACTTTTTCGTCGGCCTTCACCCACCCTGACGTCAACGCATATTGAGAGACAGTTTTGTGCCATTCATACCATGGGCTCCTAGGGAGCGTTTGTTCGAAAAGCTTGCTGCGCATTTGTTTGGAGATTTAAGTTCCTGGATGTTCCTGAAGAGAAAGCTGCAAAATCGTCTCCTTATTCAATCCGAATTAGGGAATTTGCAGCCTTTGAAACATGTGTAGAAAATAATAAAAAGGAATTTTGTAAAATCTTCGTTCAGCTCCATTTCTTCCCTCACTAAATATATAAAACTTCAATTATCCGCACTAAGGCACGGTTGCGATACCCCATGGTCGTAACCTCAACCGTGATTTTTCTGTTGTGATTTTTGCTACCCAGGTATCGGTTATAATTTGAATAATCCGTAACAAGATAATTCATTTATCCATTTCAATAAAATATATATATATATATATAATAATAAATATTAGGGAATGAATCCAAAATTACAGGGAAAAATCAGATTTAGGGTTAAATCCAATTTTATAGTAAAATATTATATAATATAATTCGAGACAAAACCACTATTTTAAAATCAAACAAGGAAAGACTTAATCAATACATAAAATTTTAATATAATTTTATTTAATTATTTATTTTATTTTATTTATATTAAAATTTTATGTATTGATTAAGTCTTTCCTTGTTTGATTTTAAAATAGTGGTTTTGTCTCGAATTATATTATATATATATATATATATATATATATATATATATAGAGAGAGAGAGAGAGAGAGAGAGATTGTTATAGATTGTTATATTAAATCTATAGATACTACACATGTATATTGATTATATGGTTAGCTTATTTAAGGAGTTTGTCTATATTTGAACCATTTCTTATTTTGATTACAATTTAATGACTTGTACTATCTTTGTGTATTTTATTTAATTTTAAAGTATTTAATAATTTAAGTATTGTTTTAGTTTTCACTTATGTATATTTAGTTTTTCATATATATATATATATATATATAAAATATTATTGGTGAATTGAAGAAATGGAGCTGAACGAAGATTGAACAGAAATCGTTTTATTTCATTCTACACGTGTTTCGAAAGGCACAATTTACCAAAATCCGATTGAATAATGAGACCATATTGTGTCTTTCTCTTCAGGAAGAAATAGGAAATCCGTTGGAAAAAACAAAAACAGAACAGAGGCGGAGCAAAACGATCGGATTTTGGTAAATTGTGCCTTTCGAAACACGTGTAGAATGAAATAAAACGATTTCTGTTCAATCTTCGTTCAGCTCCATTTCTTCAATTCACCAATAATATTTTAATTTCAATTATCCGCACCAACGCACGGTTGCAACACCATATGGTTGTACCTCCAACCGTGCTGTTTTCTGCTGTGATTTTTGCTACCAAGGTATCGGTTAAACTTTTGATTAATCTGCTACAAGATTATTCATCTTTCTATTTCACATATATATATATATATATATATATATATATATATATATATATATATATATATGGCGATGTTTCGTGTTTAGTTACCTAAAAATTATGTCAAACTGCCGTTCAAACCGAAAAGATCCCCACAACGTACTTCCTGATATTTGAAAAAATGAGGCCATCACTGGGACAAATGTCATACTCGTGTTGGATCAGGGAAACAACAACAACATTTAACAAGAGAAACGAAAAATAAAACAAAAATAAACAACAACCTGGCACCGGATTTGGTAAATATTTCTGCCCACTGGTTTGGGTCGAAGAACTCTGTGGTGAACATCGGAGCAAAATCCTGGTAGGTGAAGTCTGGCCTATAATTGTCCTTCATAAATTTCACATAGACCGGGTTCCGTTTCTCTGCAAAATACCACCAAAACCAAGCAGAGTGAAAGCTGGGTACAGAAAACACGCCCCAATGTAGGAAGATGCCGATTTTGGCCTCGTCGTACCATTTTGGTGTGGGACGTGTGTCAAGAGATTGCCAATCGGGTTTGTACGGACCGCTAGAGATGCCTGTCCGAAATGCCGTAACGTCCCAGGATAAACTTGTTGAAGATAGTAAAAGAACCAGGAATAATATCGATGACGGCCACCAAACAGATATAGTTAACTTCGATACCATCTTTGTTGTTGCTTGCACACAAAAACTAGGTTTATATTCCCAGTATATCTATAACAGTAATTGAAAATCGTGAGCGATTATTCAGACCATAAAAGAAATAGAAACAGACATTTGACCTACTGCTGCCTTTTGTTACAGCTGCAAATGTTCTCAACGGGTGCTGTTGCCCCTACCACTACTACTAAGTAATTACTTAACGCTTGACTGGTATTTTTAACGACTCTCCCACCATACACTGAACAGAGATATGACAGGAAGTTGTGATTGGTGTTTAGGTACCTTATAGCAACATTTACAAGTTGTGTAATTTACGGAAATTATTGCAGCAATCACTCAGCTGAGTTAAAATAACTACAACTGAGCCAACGTCTTTTCATAACTTTTGATTTTTCTTTTAAATCTTTAACATTTATAAAAATATTTTAGAGAGATTCTCTTTCTCTTTTACTTGTTTCAGTCATTCGACTGCGGCCATGCTGGAGCACCGCCTTTTAGTCGAGCAAATCGACCCCGGGACTTATTCTTTGTAAGCCCAGTACTTATTCTATCGGTCTCTTTTGCCGAACCGCTAGGTGACGTGGACGTAAACACACCAGCATCAGTTGTCAAGCAATGCTAGGGGGACAAACACAGACACACAAACATACACACACACACACTTATATACATATATACGACAGGCTTCTTTCAGTTTCCGTCTACCAAATCCACTCACAAGGCATTGGTCAGCCCGGGGCTATAGCAGAAGACACTTGCCCAAGATGCCACGCAGTGGGACTGAACCCGGAACCATGTGGTTGGTTAGCAAGCTACTTACCACACAGCCACTCCTGCGCCTATTACATTCATTTTTTTCCTGTTTCGCTTCTTACATTTTATTATTAAAGCTTTTTAAAATATAAATTAAGTACCAATTGAGCACTAGGTCGATATAATGGACTAACCCCTTCCTCCCCAAATTTTAGTTCCTTGTGCTTCTAGCAGAGAGGATAATGAAAGTTTTCGACTTCGTTGTGTAAGCTGGTCTCCATGACAACATGACAACATCGGCAAGGAGGCTTTTTGATTGGCTAAAATTACATTCATTTAAATGCTTGTACCTTTTTTTATTATTCTGTTGTGTCCGGGGAGAGTCATTTTCTTTTTGTGCCTTATAATTTAACACACTCACCAGTAAAATTTCCACTTATTTCTTATTTTTATTGTCCTAAAATTTTCGTTGTATCTTGCAACCTTTTCAATAGACTTGACTCAGTCCATTATTTACACTGCGTTCCTTCTTGTTTGTGCGCATGCGTGTGTGTGCCTATGTGTGTATGTACGTATGTACGTATTTATGTATGTATGTGCGTATGTATGTATGTACATATGCATGTATGTATGTACATATGCATGTATGTACGTATGTATGTATGTACGTATGTATGTATGTACGTATGTATGTGTGTATGTACGTATGTATGTGTGTGTGTATGTATGTGTGTATGTATGTATGTATGTACGTATGTATGTATATATGTCAAGTAACTTTTGAGTGCTACTGGAATCATGCAACCCAGTACAACCTGTTGCATGGTCGGGCCGTCGGCGACTAAACCGGCGACCCCACCAAGCTTGCTTGGTAAGGAGGGTGTTTATTGGACACCCTGCGGGAGGAAAAACAAAACCCGTCAAAGGGCGGAAGAACTCTTGAGAGCCAACGGCCATCCAATAAATGTGTAATTATATATTTACTGTATATCTGCCTTTTTCTCACTAATTTTTATATATTGTATATTTTTATAGGATCTTTTCGGTTTGAAAGGCAGTTTTTCCTGGCGGCGTCATATGAAATTGTCACCCATAATTATGACCCTAGTATCGATCTATTGCATTTCAATCTGTTTTAGGGTTAGTTAGGGTTAGGGGTGGGGGGAATGGTATCTTTTTTTCTTCAGAAATGTAAATAAACCCGATCTGTTTCTTAAACGAGGGACATATTCATACGGCACAGAATGTTTTTCACCCCAATAGACGTCATTGATTGATTAAAATTGCAGAAATTGAAAAAAAACAACAACAAATATCTTACAAACCATAGTATTTTCTCAATAAAGCCAAGAGAAAAAGATGTTTTATAAACACTTTCTACCAGTATACGAAATTTAAAAGTGTTTAGTAACGTGGAAATTATCTTAAAAAACTGCCGTTCAAACCGAAAAGATCCCCTAACCCTAACCCTAACTAACCTTAACTTTAACCCTAACCCTAAAATAGATTGAAATGCAATAGATCGATACTAGGGTCATAATTATGGGTGACAATTTCATATGACACCGCTAGAAAAAACTGCCGTTTAAACCGAAAAGATCCCATGTTTATATATATATATGTATTTATCGTATGTTTCTTTTTTTTTCTCCTTATATCAATCTTATCCAGCTTAAGGCTGTATCATGCGCGGGGACATAGAAATAATCGGACTGAATACCTGATCGCGCGGTAAAACCATTGGGATTGAAGGACCCCTAGCCTTTGTTAGGGCATCCTTCTAGGAGAAGATAACTCAGGTAACTGGGATGACTCCGACATAAAACCTGCGGCTCAGTGGTGACCGATGATGTTGACTTGTTCTTTTCGGATTATGGCTGCTGTTGCTTAGTGAGTGGGATTGACTGTGCACACACACACTGCGTGTTTATGTCCAGGAGTGCACAGCCCTCCCCATTAACCTAAGTGTAATCTTTTTTTCACGGGTTGCACTCTCTTTATTTTATGACTAAGGTTTTATTTTTATGCTATAAATTCAAGGGCAACTGTAGCTAGCTCCATTTTGATATACATATCAAGGGTTGTAACAAAATAAATTGATAAAAAATTAATTGCAATATATTGGTCCAATTAATTGATTAGAGTCATACAGCCAGTTAAATAATTGATTACTATCATATCAATTAATTGCAGTTAATTGCAACATTGTCTGCGAAAGTTGTCCCAATGGCTCATATTTCATTTCACGTTCAATTGGCAAATACAGCTTTCTGTTCTTTGAGATATTGTGTTGACGCTTTGTTCTGACTACTGAGAATGATTTGCACATTCTGTCATGCTTGGGAATTGGCTATTGTGTATGTTGTCAAACAACTGCTGTCAAGCATTGATGCTTGGTTAGAACTGCCGAGAATGATTCACACATTCTGAGGTGTTTGGGACTTGGTTATTGTGTATGTTATCAAATAATCACTGTAGAGTGGTTCTTGCTTCTGACTGCCAAGAATGATTCATACATTCAGTCTGTAAGTCATTAAAACATAACTTCACCTGTAACACCGTTGTATTGGGTTGTCCGGAAAGTTCATGCCAATTTTTAAAGGAAAGAAAAGGTCAATAAATACTTGCCATTACCCAAGTTTTACCAGGTGCTCATGAACGATGGATTTTGATAGGTTGTGCAATGTAGGTTATTCATCTGTAGTGGTTGGTCTGCCTGATCGCTCTTTATCAATAAGGCTGCAATCTCCAGCTCGGAACCTTGTGAACCACTTCCGTACTGTTCTTTCGGATAAAGAAAAATCACCGTAAACTGCGCATATTTCTTTGGTTGCTTGTGAGGCATTTTTCCCTTTACGGAAAAAGAAAAGCATCAAGTGCCGAAAATGAACTTTCTTATCATCTATTTTAAAGGGTTACAGAATTAACATAGGTTATAGCAACATAAACTTTCTTCCATGAAAAGATAGCTTAAACTGTGCTCTAAATGGAGGTGTAGTCAAATCCTATTTTATGGACTCAATCATGTTCTAAAATTAGTCGAAATGTAAGCTACTATAAATCAGCACAAACTTTCCAGACAACCCAATATTTTAAGAGCTCATGAAAAAATTTTTGCTTTCAATGTATTTATTGCAAGGTTTTTTTCCTCTGATGCTTTACGTAGTTCAACATGTTTCTGGCCAGACTCATAAGACTGGTTACCCAGTTTCCATGATGCATAAGTGACCAAGATCACAACATTGCCTCAAAAATAAGTCGAAAGGTGAGCTACTATAAATCGGCACGAACTTTCCAGACAACCCAATATCTTGAATTCCGCTCTAATTTATTATCTCAGTCGGACTTTCATCTGTGGAGTGGCGAAATATTTTCTATTTTAAACTAACCCATGCCGCGTGAAAACGAGCAAATCATAAGAAAATATTTTAACCAAACAGACAGTGAGTGGCTGTGTGGTAAGTAGCTTGCCTACCAACCACATAGTTCCGGGTTCAGTCCCACTGCGTGGCATCTTGGGAGAGTGTCTTCTGCTATAGCCCCGGGCCAACCTAAGCCTTGTGAGTGGATTTGGTAGACGGAAACTAAAAGAAGCCTGTCGTATATATGTATACATATATATATATATGTATGTATGTGTGTGTGTATTTGTGTGTCTGTGTTTGTCCCCCTAGCATTGCTTGACAACTGATGCTGGTGTGTTTACGTCCCTGTCACTTAGCGGTTCGGCAAAAGAGACCGATAGAATAAGTACTGGGCTTACAAAGAATAAGTCCCGGGATCGAGTTGCTTGACTAAAGGCGGTGCTCCAGCATGGCCGCAGTCAACTGACTGAAACAAGTAAAGAGTAAAATGAACATGTATGGAAATGCAAGTGTGGAAAAAAGTTGACGCAGAAAAAAGGAACTGGATGGACAAATCTTATGAATCATATAAAAAGCCATCACCCAGAGTATTCTACTACGCAAGCAACTGGACAACCATCTTTATTGAGTTTTCTTTGCCCAAGAAGTTGTTTGGTCAGTTGCTCGACCTCAAATGTTTATGGTTGGATTGAGTGGGTGTGTGTTGGTTTAAAACCCCTTTTCCTTTACTGAGGACCCGCTGATTTGTAAGTAGACAAACTTGGGAAGTGTGACAAATGCGACCCTAAAGAACTACATGGTGAAACTTACTCAGGAGGTGGAAAAGAAAATATTTACTCTTTTACTCGTTTCAGTCATTTGACAGTGGCCATGCTGGAGCACCACCTTTAGTTGAGCAAATCGACCCCAGGGGTTATTCTTTGTAAGCCTATTACTTATTCTATCGGTCTCTTTTTGCTTAACCGCTAAGTAACGGGGATGTAAACATACCAGCATCAGTTGTCAAGCGATGTTGGGGTGGGGTGGGGTGGGACAAACACAGATACACACACATATGTTTCTCCTTGTTTTTTCTGTGTCCCTTTCTGTAGAAGAGCATAGGCTCGAAACATAAAAGACTTTTTCTATTTCTGAGCGTTATACTAATACATTTGTTTGTTTTGTACACCACCTGTCTTCGTCTTTTGTTTTTTCGTAAACTCTCCCTATATATATATATATACGACGGGCTTCTTTCAGTTTCTGTCTACCAAATCCACTCACAAGTCTTTGGTTGGCCTGAGGCTATAGCAGAAAACACTTGCCCAAGGTGCCACATAGTGGGACTGAACCTGGAACCATGTGGTTGGTAAGCAAGCCACTTATCACACGGCCACTCCTACGCCTATTTGATGAACTTCTAAGTAAATTTGCGTTGGTTATCAACAATTGGACTAGGGGTTTGACACATTTCATAGGACTTCTTGAATCTTATTCATGCAATTATCAAAATGACTATTGTAGTGTTTTGCTGGCATTTTCACCAATGGTAAGTGAAACATCATTCACTGCTTCTGATTCTGTGGAATTTATAGAGTAGGTGTTATGTCTGTAGAAGATAATGATTTTGCTTCAGTTCGTATGAAAAAACACAAAAAAGATAAACTTTCACCCCAGCAACATCTGATCTGATAATTTTTGTTACCAACGTCCAACATCTTGGATCATTTCTTCAGCTAAGCAGGTTGCGCCTTTAATGATTTTCAGCAATACTTAACACCAATGAATTTAGAAAGGCAATTATTTCTAAAAGTCAATCATGCTTTCTAAGATGAAGACCTAGTTTCAGAAACCTGCAATAGTTCATGATCTTTTGCTATATTAGAACATTTTCATTGTGCTACTTGTTTGAGAAATTCTTTCAATTAAAGACCTTCAACATATTTTTTTTTTCAACTACTGTACAATGTAGAGTATACATGTCGTTTGTTCCCTATTCTAAATCAATAAAATTGAATTTTGAACATTTTCTGAGAATAAAGTTTTTTGAAACTATAAGACATGCCTTTTCTTTTCCTTTCATTTTGGCTCTTATCTAAATCGAAGCTAACACTCCAACATATATGATGCTTTTACGTTCGGATAAATAAGTGACAATTAATTGCAACTAGCACCATGACCCGGCAACCCCGGGTCATAGTGCTAGTGTATGAATATACAGCTGCGTGTGTGCACACATACACGCGAGTACTGTCCAAATCTCTGATCAATCACATACAGCTAGCTGGCATTCAATTGGTGTATCAAGTTTCGGGCATTTTGATTGGGTTTTGGATAGAAAATTCACAAAAAAGTCGCTTCTGTTGCTTTTTTAATGGCTTTGCGGGGCAACTGGGGAAATGTAAAGATGTGCACGACCACCCTTGAATAGTTTTAAATGATCATAGAAAGTGCGAGCCCTCTAACTGAAAAATTGTGGATTTGTATAAAGGATACACACACACACAGACATTTTGCGGTTTATATATATAGAGATAACTGATTGGCCTGTGTCCAAATTAAAATTAATTGATTGCTAAGAAAATAATTGATTGGAAAGGTTCCAATCACTTATTTACAACCGCTGATGCATATGCCTTTTTGATTGTGTGTGTATATATACAAAGACATTCAGGAAGTAAATAGACACCTTTAAGTTTCAAAATCTTGTATTTGATATTAATTGGTTGAAGGAGAGGTTTTCTTCTAGCTATTCGTCCATAATACCCAAGCTTATGCAGATATGTAACACACGTTCTTGGACTAACTTCTAGCTGTACTGCACTGTCAGAAGCCTTCAAACGGAATTCGTTTTCCACAATTCTTTTCAAACAGCGAAGCTTCTTTTTCGAGGGCTCAGGTTCGCCTGGGACAAGAATCTGTTGATTTTTTTCCTTGGCTTTTGAATTTCACTATAATTCTATTAACAGTAGCAAGAGGAATTTGAAGATCTTTGGCAATTTTTTGCTAGCTAAGACCAGCCTCAGACAGCCCCAAAATACGACCTCTCTGAAAATCTAATAGTTGTGCTGAATTTTTTGTGCGTGGTATGGTTACTCTTCACAAATGTTTAATATAATGGCACCTGGAATGAAAAAGAATAATTACATTGTAAATTCTACACCACTGAAAGCATATTAAGACACTTAGATCAGAAATTTTAAAAATTAAAGGTGTCTATTTACTTCCTGCATGTCTGTGAGTGTGTGTGTATATATATATATATATATACAGTCAATTCAAGGGAGTTATAATCTCATTAGGGATTATGTAATCCAAGAAATTCTACTGGTTAATCTCTATCATATAATGCTAAAGTCACTTGTGTATGTTAGGGATTATTGTAATTATATATATTATTGATATTGAAGGAAAGAAAATGGAGAGAAATGGATGTATGAAAGATTTATTTCTATGTTAAAAAGTGTTGAGAAATTTCTCTTCAAACCATTACAATACAAATAAAAAAAGCTTAAAAAGAATTTTAAAAAAACCTACATGGTTCCGGGTTCAGTCCCACTGCGTGGCATCTTGGGCAAGTGTCTTCTGCTATAGCCCTGGGCCGACCAATGCCTTGTGAGTGGATTTGGTAGACGGAAACTGAAAGAAGCCTGTCGTATATATATGTATATATATATATATGTATGTGTGTATTTGTGTGTCTGTGTTTGTCCCCCTAACATCGCCTGACAACCGATGCTGGTGTGTTTACGTCCCCGTCACCTAGCGGTTCGGCAAAAGAGACCGATAGAATAAGTACTGGGCTTACAAAGAATAAGTTCCGGGGTCGATTTCCTCGACTAAAGGCGGTGGTCCAGCATGGCCGCAGTCAAATGACTGAAACAAGTAAAAGAGAGTAAAAGAGTAATATAAGTAATATTCATAGCAACTTTAACATGGCTGTCCATTTGAGTGAACTCAACTGCTTGAACGGACAGCCATGTTAAAGTGGCTATGAATATGTAACAGTTAAGATTTTGTTGTTATGAAGGCAAGTTGTAAGATGTGAAAGATGGACAATGCATGAAGTTTTAAGAAAGTATTTATTTACCGTTATATTACAAATACCTTGCCTCAACAGGCAGGTTTTGATACATCCAAAAGCATGCGAAGTAAAGTTTGTGTTTGTGTCCTCTTCACTGTTTAGTAGTAAATACAGAGAGAGACAGAATGATGTTGTAAGAGAAGAGAATTAGAGCTAGAGAGAATTGTGGGGTGTTGTCTCACAGTTGCTGACAGTAAACTTCATTTCCTCCTCTGACCAAGGTTCTAGCTGGTCAGCCAGACTTCATTGAGTCATCACCATGTGATTGGACTCATTGAGTCGTCACCGACTGTGACTAACTGCTTTTTGTTTGGGGTGTGCTTGCTTTTATAATTATCCAGAAGGATAGACATATCATTGAGAACAATAGATTTAGTTGGTGGTCTTGTTATCTCTATTCTAGCTTTTGGTGAAGTAGAAGAGGTTAGAAAGAGTCAAATGGTGAAGACATTATTTCGGCCTAGCTAAAGGCATCTGGAAAATGTAAAACTGCTGTCAGAGAAGAACCATTGTTCCACCGTGGGAAAAGTTCTGTTGCTGTGTCAATTTAAATTTGGCTGTGGTGGATCGAATCCACTTCATGCTTGTCAGTACAACTATTGTCAGTACAACTACTGCATTGATCTCTTTAAAGAGATTTTAGAACTAGCATTTTTGCTTGCTGCAAAATCTACATATGTTTCTGTGCTATTCCATAGTTAATTAGAAATTCCAAGCATATACTCTTTTACTTGTTTCAGTCATTTGACTGCGGCCATGCTGGAGCACCGCCTTTAGTTGAGCAAATCGACCCCGGGACTTATTCTTTGTAAGCCCAGTACTTATTCTATCGGTCTCTTTTGCCGAACCGCTAAGTGACGGGGACGTAAACACACCACCATCGGTTGTCAAGCAATGCTAGGAGGACAAACACAGACACACAAACATATACACACACATACATATATATATATATATATATATATAATAATAAATATTAGGGAATAAATCCAAATTTACAGGGAAAAAAATCAGATTTAGGATTAAATCCAATTTTATAGTAAAATATTATATAATATTAATTAGAGACAAAACCACTATTTTGCAAAACAAACAAGGAAAGACTTAATCAATACATAAGATTTTAATAAAAAGTCAAAAAAACCGCCACTACAATTGTTTCTTGTCCTGATCGACAATCTTCAGGTGGACTTCCAATTTTCAAGTCAGTTTCATAATTTGAAACTGACTTGAAAATTGGAAGTCCACCTGAAGATTGTCGATCAGGACAAGAAACAATTGTAGTGGCGGTTTTTTTTGACTTTTTATTAAAATCTTATGTATTGATTAAGTCTTTCCTTGTTTGTTTTGCAAAATAGTGGTTTTGTCTCTAATTAATATTATATATATATATATATATATATATATACATATATGCGACAGGCTTCTTTCAGTTTCCGTCTACCAAATCCACTTACAAGGCATTGGTCGGCCCGGGGCTATAGTAGAAGACACTTGCCCAAGATGCCACGCAGTGGGACTGAACCTGGAACCATGTGGTTGGTGAGCAAGCTACTTACCACACAGCCACTCCTACACCTATATGGTCAAATGCTAAGAAAAAAAAGTCATATTCTAACTATATGGTGGGGTAGAACTTATTCAGGATTTTTATGAGCTTGTAGGGTTTAGGTTATCATTTTTGAAGGATGCATGGAGAGTTAATAGTGGTTTAAAGCAGCTAAATGCTATATAGTGGGTTAAAGAATTTAAGAATAAATCCTAACACACGCACACACATATGTAATTATATAAGTAACGAGCAAAACGCCCCCCCCATCCAATGGACGGTGCTGAGATGTCAAACATTTAAACCAAATTTTCTCAAAACTACTTGTCCGACCATCCCATAGGCCTCCCCTTTGAGAAACACTGATTTAACCTAAATTTGAGACACCAGCAAAAGAAGAAATAAAGATAGACTTTTTTTCTGTTTCAAAGAAAAACGATTTTATTCACACAAATATGCAACCGAAGAGTTTAAAGTACCAGTAATGATAAGGCTGTTGACTGGGAGAACACAAACATGGTTTAAACAGTAAGCTTGGCAGGAAAGAAACGTGCTTTTAAGCAGTACAAAAACAACAAAAAATGGAAGGTGCAGTTATGTACAGGTTGACGGAAGAAAAGCAGGACAAAAACGGCTTTATCGATCGCATTCTCACTTGGAATCGATTTTTGTAATTTTTTCAAGACTTATACACGCCCTGATACCGTCGATATCTACATATCAAATTTGAGCGCAATCAGGTGAAGGATGCCCGAGATCCTAGAAGACACACCCACACACAGACAGACAGAAGAGATTTTATATACAGTGCTCAGATGCGCTGCCAATCCCAGCTGTTTTGTCTTGAAGCACATCTGTTCATTCCATCATTACAATCAATATGTGTTGATAGTTGGTGTTGTATGTTAATCAAAATACCAGCTGTCTGGTTTCACATTGATCTTAATGTTCACATGGTACAAGGCTGACAAATGTCAAGGAGTGATGTTTGTAGAGGCCACACCCCATGGGGAAATAGCCCATAGATTTAAGAAGGTTCTGAGGGAGACCAAACCCAACATTAAAACGATTGAGGAACTAGGAAGTTCCATTAGATGACAGTTTCGTAGGACAAACTCCTTTGAGAACCCCACATGCATCAATGAGAATAACGTAGTATGTAAGATTAACCCTTGGATTAACTGTAAAACTAGAAATGTAGTTTACAACATAAGATACATAGAAGGTGCTTGTAAGGACAGAATCATGACATACATTGGTGAAACATCTAGGAGCATAGCAGAGAGGATAAATTAACACTGGAGGGAATAGGATAACAAGAAACAGTCCTCCATACTCTATCAACATGGCAAAAACCAACCTGGAGGCACACTGGGCCTAAATGACACCCACATCTTATCCAAGTACCTGAAGAACTTGTCACTATGACAAATACAAGAATATGTCAAAATGAAACATACCCATACTAAATAGGAAATAAACGTAGAAGGTAGAGATACCCCAATACCCACAAAGTATACATACATAGGTACATTTGTAAATAGGCATTCTTTTATGTATCTGTCTTCCTCCCTCATTCACTCTACTCCCACCACACAATCATGAGAACAAATATTATGAATCAGATATTTATTGGGTTAATTTATATATGTGTGTGTGTGTGCGTGTGTTACATATATAAATATGTATATATAATGTATATATACAAAGTGTATATATCTGTATTTATGTATATTAAACTTTTTAATACTTTTTGATAGTTATATATATTTTTATAAAAATTATAAATATAAATTAATAATTTTTATTTTAAATTTAAATAATTTAAAATTTTCAATTTTATATTTTATATATTTTGTATATTATATTTTATTTTTATATTTTGGTTTATGTTTTTCACTGTTTGATTTGCCTATTAGTGGTTTTATCCCTAATTTAATTTATACATATATATATATATAATTTGTATACATTTGTATATATAATGTGCGCACACACACACACACACACACATATATACATATATATATATATATATAATGTGTGCATTATGTGGTCAGTTGAGCTGAAAATATGCACACCTATGTTAAAAGTGCTGGCGAGTTTGCATGACAACTATTTTTTTCCTCAAATGAAAGGCATGACCTCTAGGACAAAATTCCTCATCTTATAAAATGTGGCCCCAGTAGACCCAAATGAAATTGGGTTATATTAACCAAAATGTGAAAAGGGGTTTAAATGGGGCTGGAAGGGGATTAAAATTTAAAGGAGCGGGTGTTTAGGAATTCTCTGTTACATCAAGCTAAAAAATTTGCGCCAGCCTTTTAATCGTCAATGTGTTGCCGTCCATGATGAAGAAGTTTTGAATGCTTGCCATGGTGAGTCTACTGTCGTGAGAAAGAATCACTTCAAAACTTGGTGTTTAGGAATTTTCTTTTACATCAAGTTCAAAATTTTACGCCAGTCGTTAAACTGTCAATACATTGCTGTCCGTCGTTAAGAAATGCCAGCCATGGTGACTCTACTATCCTCAGATTCTATCCCTTCAAACTTTGGTTTCCAATATTTTTTTATTTTTATTCAGCTCGCAAGTTCGTCTGTCCCCTTTAAATGTTACTGTTTTTCTTTCTGCCTTGAAGCAGACCTTTCCGTTGTCACTGCCTGATATTTATGATTGATCTTTCAAAATATTTTATTTCTCAACTTACTCAAGATCTTTTGTTGTTTATAAATGGGAGAGAGAGAGATAGATAAAAATAGAGAGTAAGAGAAAGCGAGGGAGACTCCGAGAGAAAAGAAAAGTAAGAGAGTGGGAAAGTGAGAGAGAAACAAAGAGAGAGAATCATCATCATCATTTAACGTCCGTTTTCCGTGCTAGCACAGGTTGGACAGTTTGACCAGGGTCTGGGAAGCCAGGAGGCTGCACCAGGCTCCAGTCTGATCTGGTAGTGTTTCTACAGCTGGATGCCCTTCCTAATGCCAACCACTCCGTGATTGTAGTGGGTGCTTTTTTTGTGCCACGGGGGGGGGGGTGCACTGGCAACGGCCATGATCGGTTGGTGCTTTTTACGTGCCACCGGCACAGAAGCTAGTCAAGGCGATGCTGCCATCGACCACGTTCGGATGGTGCTTTTTACGTGCCGAAAAGATGCAACAGAAAATAACAACCACACTCTTACCCGCGCGTAGAGCGGATCACCTTAAGCTAGTATATATATAACCTGGGACGGGGTGGTGAAGCACGACCTTCGAACTTTAGGTCTCAATGAGGAAATGACTAAGGACCGAGACCTCTGGAAGTATGCTGTGCGTGAGAAGACCCGGCAGGACAAGTGAGACCATAACCCGTGACCTTCTACATGGGATGTAGCCAGCCCACTTATGCATACCTTCCCTTCTTGGGACATAAAACTCTTTTTGTGAAGACCTGTTGAGGTAAGTGAGAATCAGAATCAGAATCGAAATCAATCAATGGAAATTGCAGCTGAGTTACCAGTGCCGGTGGCACGTAAGAGAACCATCCGAACGTGGCCGTTGCCAGCGTCGCCCAGACTGGCCTCGTGCCGGTGGCACGTAAAAAGCACCATCCGTTTGTGGCCGTTGCCAGCCTTGCCTGGCCCCCGTGCCGGTGGCACATAAAAAGCACCATCTGATCGTGGCCGTTAGCCAGACTCGTCTGGCACCTGTGCCGGTGGCATGTAAAAAGCACCCACTACACTCATGGAGTGGTTGGCGTTAGGAAGGGCATCCAGCTGTAGAAACATTGCCAGATCAAACTGGGCCTGGTGCAGCCTTCTGGCTTCCAAGACCCCAGTTGAACCGTCCAACCCATGCTAGCATGGAAAGCGGACGCTAAACGATGATGATGATGATGATATATACATACATGAAGGAGTCATACCCAATGATGGGTGTAGCAGCACCATAGCCAACTGCTACAAAGGTAGAGGTGATGCATTAGATACAAATAATTACAGAGGTATCAAATTGTTGCATCAGATGATGAAGGTCACTGAGAGGGTCATAACCCAACTAATTAGGGTGGGAGTTAGTTTACATGATGCAGTTTACCTTTGTGCCAAAGAAAAGCACCACTGATACTAAATTTCTGTTAACACAGGCGCAGGAGAAATACCTAGTCAAAGATAAACCTCTGTACTTGGCTTTCGTTGACATGGAGAAAGCTTTTGACAGGGTCCCCTGATTTCTTATCTAGTGGTCAATGCGGAAACTAGGGTTAGAAAAGTGGTTAGTGAGAGTTGTACAAGCCATATACAGGGATGCGGTCAGCAAGGTGAAGGTTGGCAACGAGTATAGTGAAGGATCAGTCCTCAGCCCCCTCTTATTCATCATAGTCCTCCAGGCAATAACAGAGGAATTCAAAACAGGCTGACCCTGGAAGCTCCTCTATGCTGATGACCTTGCTCTAATAGCTGAGTCACTGTCAGAAATAGAGGAGAGGAGGTTTCAGGTGTAGAAGCAAGGTCTAGAATTGAAGGGCCTTAGAGTCAATCTAGCAAAAACCAAAGATTTAGTAGGAAGGTAGACAAGTTACAAATCCCTTCAGGTAGAGGGCCCTGCTCGATCTGTAGAAAAGGTGTAGGTAGAAACTCCATAAGACGTACTCAGTATAAGGTATGGATACTGAATGCATGTAGATTGATAAACTAATATACGAAATATTAAAAAAAACCCATTCAAATCCGATATAGACCCACAGGGGTTAGAGGTGAGGTTTGAAACCCTACCCCCGGTGGTAGAATATAATGAACTTAAACCTTATTTTGTATGGTAGGTAAAATTGATTTAAAAGATTTTAAAATTTGATGAACTAACAGATAATGAGAGTGGGGTTCAGGCAATGACGTTCATCCTCATTTTATACATAGATACATTTCAATCATCGTTTTATATTTTACTAGCACTATGACACTGCAACGCCGGGTCATAGTGCTAGTGCATGCATATACAGCTGCGTGCGTGCGCACATACACGCGAGTACTGTCCAAATCTCCGACCAATCACATACAGCTAGCTGGCATTCGATTGGCGTATCAAGTTTCGGGCATTTTGGTTGGGTTTTACATAGAAAATTCACGAAAAAGTCACTTCTGTTGCTTTTTTACTGGCTTTGCGGGGTGACTGGGGAAATGTAAAGATGTGCACGACCACCCTTGGACGGTTTTGAATGACCCTAGAAAATGCGAGCCCTATAAGTGAAAAATTGTGGATTTGTATAAAGGACACACACACAGACATTTTGCCGTTTATATAGAGAGATGACGTCTATTGAGGTAAACACATTGTGTGCCGTGGGAATATGTCCTTCGTTTAAAAAACAGATTTGGTTTATTTACATTTGTGAAGAAAAACAGATACCTTCCCCCACCCCTAACCCTAACCCTAAAACAGATTGAAATGCAATAGATTGATACTAGGGTCATAATTATGGGTGACAATTTCATATGACACCGCTAGAAAAATCTGCCGCTCAAACCGAAAAGATCCGAAAGCAGAAAAGAGAGAGAATGAAAAACAGAAAGAATAGAAAAATGAAAGAAGGGAAGAGAACGAAAGAAATAAGAAAAAGCAAAGAGAAAGAAAGGAAGAAGGAAGGAGAGCGAAAAAATGAGAGAAAGAAAAAGAAAGAAGGCGAAAGGATTTGACGTGTGAAGTTTTGTGTTCGAGTGGTTGTGTCACGTGACTATGAGAAAGCGCGCCAAACTTCAATTAATCTGGGTTTGTCACTTCGGTTTATGAGGAAACAATGACCGATCTTGGACTCTCTTTGGATTTCAGTCGTGATGAGGAAGATGTCGAACCTATGACGGCTAATGAAGTCCTCTCGAAACTTGAAGAGGTTTGTTTTTGATAATTAATAACTGGTTATTTATCGGTATAATTACAGTTTAGTGCCCAACTCTATCATCGATTTTGCCTCTTTATAACTTTGTTAGTAACGCATGGTTTTTAAGAAAAATATGAAGAGATATTTTTACGAATGCGTAGATGACGATTCTGCCGAGGTAATTAAAAAATATTTGTGCGGAACATGAAATAGTCTTTGGTAGCCTGAGTGATATCAATATTATCAACATAGCACAGGCGTGGCTGTGTGGTAAGAAACCTGCTTCCCAAACACCTGGTTACAGGTTCAGTCCCACTGCCTGGGACCTATATACTATCTATTATAGCCTCGAATCGAACGAAGCCTTTTGAGTGAATTTGGTAGACGGAAACTGAAAGAAGCCCGTCGGATATATATATATTACTCTTTACTCTTATTCTTTTACTTGTTTCAGTCATTTGACTGCGGCCATGCTGGAGCACCGCCTTTAGTTGAAGAAATCGACCCCAGGACTTATTCTTTGCAAGCCTAGTACTTATTCTATTAGGCCCTTTGGCCGAACCGCTAAGTTACGGGGACGTAAGCACACAAGCATCGGTTGTCAAGCGATGTTGGGGGACAAACACATACACACACACACATATATATATACACACACATACACGCATATATACGACGGGCTTCTTTCAGTTTCCGTCTACCAAATCCACTCAAGACTCTGGTCGGCCCGAGGCTATAGTAAAAGACACTTGCCCAAGGTACCACACTGTGGGACTGAACCCGGAACCATGTGGCTCGTAAGCAAGCTACTTACCACACAGCCACTCCTGTATATATTTGTGTGTATGTGTTTGTCCCTCATCACCGTTTGCTAACCGGTGTTGGTGTGTTTACGTCCCCATAACTTGGCGGTCCAGCCAAATAGATTGATAAAAGAAATGTCCTGAGGTCGATATGCTCAACTAAAACCCTTCAAGGCGATGCTCCAGCATGGCCGCAATCAAATGAGTGAAACAAAAGAATAAAAGAGAGCCAAAATATTGCATCATGCATGGAGAGAAGGAGGAAATGTAAATTAATGCATAAAAAGGAAAGACTTCTGCCCGTCCCCACCCCAAACGACCCTTAAAAAAAATTGGATCTTTTCGGTTTGAGCGGCAGTTTTTAAAAATAATTTCCACGTAACTAAACACTTTTAAACTTCGTATACTGGTAGAATGTGTTTATAAAACATCTTTTTCTCTTGGCTTTATTGAGAAAATTCTATAGTTTGTAAGATATTTGTTGTTTTTTTTCTTCAATTTCTGCAATTTCAACCAATCAATGATGTCTATTGAGGTGAAAACATTCTGTGCCGTATGAATATGTCCCTCATTTAAGAAACAGATTGGGTTTATTTACATTTACACCCACCCCTAACCCTAAAATAGATTGAAATGCAATAGATCGATACTAGGGTCATAATTACGGGTGACAATTTCATATGACGCCGCTAGAAAAAACTGCCGTTCAAACCGAAAAGATCTTTTCCGACACTAACCCCACTTTTCGGCTACGGGGAATACGAATTTGCAAAAAAAAAAAAAAAAAAAAAGGCCACAATCGACATTTCTAAATTACCACCGCCACCCCTTCATTTTAGACTTTTTTTAGCAGTTTGAGAGAGAGGGAGTTCCCTCCAGTGCGCTGAATCACACCCTACTGGCAAGCACATTAACTATATGTGGTCAATAATGTTTATTTATATGTGTGTGTGAGAATTTCACAGATATCGTATCCTTAATACAGTACTCAGATAGATGAGACCACTAGTGACACTTCTAAGTAATTGCATGACCTGCAATTAGAAATAGCAGCAGAATCGGATCTTTTCGGTTTGAGCGGCAGTTTTTTCTAGTGGTGTCATATGTAATTGTCACCCATAATTATGACCCTAGTATCGATCTATTGCATTTCAATCTGTTTTAGGGTTAGGGTGGGGGGAAGGGTATCTTTTTTTTCTTCACAAATGTAAATAAACCCAATGTGTTTCTTAAACGAGGGACATATTCATGCGGCACAGAATGTTTTTTTTTTTTACCTCAATAGACGTCATTGATTGGTTGAAATTGCAGAAATTGAAGAAAAAAAAACCCCAACAAATTATAGAATTTTCTCAATGAAGCCAAGAAAAAAAAGATGTTTAAAAACATATTCTACCAGTATACGAAGTTTAAAATTTTTTAGTTACCTAGAAATTATGTTAAAAACTGCTGTTCAAATCAAAAAGATCCGCAAAATCTTCCTCAACTTACTTACAACTGTCTTAAATAAGGCAGGATATCTTTTACTTGTTTCAGTCATGCTGAGACCTTGAAGAATTTTAGTCGAGCAAATGAACCCCAGAATTCTTTTTGAACCTGGTACTTTTTCTGCTGGTATCTCTTGTGCCCACAGGCATATAGTATAATGGATAAGAGCGTGGGCTACTAACCCTTGGATTCTAATAAATAATATCGAATCTTTTCCGTTTGAACGGCAGTTTTTAACATAATTTCTAGGTAACTAAAAAATTTTAAACTTCGTATACTGGTAGAATGTGTTTATAAAACAACTTTTTCTCTTGGCTTTATTGAGAAAATTCTATAATTTGTAAGATATTGACGTCTATTGAGGTAAAAAAACATTCTGTGTCGTATGAATATGTCCCTCGTTTAAGTAACAGATTGGGTTTATTTGAACACAGAACCTAATGGCAGACGAAATACCACTAAACATTTCGCTCGGCGTGCTAACGTTTCTGCCAGCTCACCGCCTTTCTGCTATTAAAAGTAGAAATTAAAGGACCCTCTTTGGTCATAAAAGACTGTAGGGTTGTGCCTAGAAAGTTCTCCCCTGAGGCACGAGTCCGGGCAAGGTTGTTTGTGGAGTGCCAGCATACCAGCTTACCAGCCTCCCCTCTTCATGCCACAGATGTTATCCTAGGCAAAGGCAAAGGTGTAGATACAGCTTGGCACCTGTGATGTCACAACTCATTTCTACAGCTGAGTGAACTTTTTTTTTCTTTCTTTTTTACTTGTTTCAGTCATTTGACTGCGGCCATGCTGGAGCACCGCCTTTAATCGAGCAACTCGACCCCGGGACTTATTCTTTTTTTTGTAAGCCCAGTACTTATTCTATCGGTCTCTTTTGCCAAACCGCTAAGTAACGGGGACATAAACACACCAGCATCGGTTGTCAAGCAATGCTAGGGGGACAAACACAGACACACAAACACACACACGCACACATATATATATATATACATATATACGACGGGCTTCTTTCAGTTTCCGTCTACCAAATCCACTCACAAGGCTTTGGTCGGCCTGTGGCTATAGTAGAAGACACTTACCCAAGGTGCCACGCAGTGGGACTGAACCTGGAATCATGTGGTTGGTAAACAAGCTACTTACCACACAGCCACTCCTACGCCTGGAACAAAGTGAAAATAAAGTGTCTTGCTCAAGAACACAACATACAGCATGGTTCAAGAATTGAACTCACTACCTCATGATTGTGATGATGATCATCATCATGATCACACACTTATTGGCCATCAACTCAAAATTGTTACTAATTAACATCATCACTACCACAAACTGTTTGTCATCATCATCATCCTCATCATCCTCATCGTTATCATCCTGTTCTTCATAATCTTCTTTTCGTCTTCCAACCCTCTAGGCATGGCTAAATGAGAAGTTCTCTCCTGTTTTGCTTGAAGCCAAAACAGAAATTGTCGAATGCTTGCTGGAGCAGATTGGCGTCATGGAAGAGAATATCCGCAAGGCCAAAAAAGGAGATTTTAAGGTCAACGTCCACAGAATGGAGGTAAGTTTCAGGGATGATGTTGGGGAACCATTTTTTAAACTAGCTGTACGGTAAGTAGCTTGCTTACCAACCATGTGGTTCCAGGTTCAGTCCCACTGTGTGGCACCTTGAGCAAGTGTCTTCTACTATAGCCTTGGGCCGACCAAAGCCTTGTGAGTGGATTTGGTAGAGGGAAGCTGAAAGAAGCCTGTTATATATATGTATATGTGTCTGTGTTTGTCCCCCCAACATCGCTTGACAACTGATGCTGGTGTGTTAATGTTCCTGTAACTTAGTAGTTCGGCAAAAGAAACCGAGAGAATAAGTACTAGGCTTACAAAGAATAAATCCTGGGGTCGATTTGCTCGACTAAAGGTGGTGCTCCAGCATGGCCGCAGTCAAATGACTGAAACAAGTAAAAGAGTAAAAGAGAATTACATCATTGAAATCTCAGAGCTACAATGTAATGCATGGCTAATTCAAATCAGTGTGAATAAATATTTGGTCTCTTTTGCTGAACTGCTAAGTAACGGGGATGTAAACACACCAGCATCGGTTGTCAAGCGGTGTTGGGGGAGATAAACACACACATACACGACATATACAACGGGCTTCTTTAAGTTTCCGTCTACCAAATCCACTCACAAGGCTTTGGTCGGCTCGAGACTATAGTAGAAGACACTTGCCCAAGGTGCCACGCAGTGGGACTGAACCCGGGACCATGTGGTTGGTAAGCAAGCTACTTAACACACAGCCACTCCTTATTTTTTTTGTAGAAGTGTGAGAGGCTGGATCTGACCAGTTTGAAGATAAAACAGGGGCTGAATATTTTGGCTGGATATAGCTGATTTAAATGCTAAAGAGATGAAAGCATGTAATATATAGACCTAACTTTACATATGGGAAAGGGGAAGGGGGTATTTTTGTAATAATTTTTTTAGACGGTTTTTTTGTGGTGGTGGGGTAGTGTATCTTTTATACCATTAAATACAAGAAATTAGTATTGACGTCAAAATGAGTGATTGAAACTGTTGCAGACAGTGCCCCAGGAAGGCCATAATTCCAGTGGTTGAAACCTGTCAGTAAAAATGAAAAGAATTTATAGCTGGATTTTTGTCTCTAAGTGTTGTATGCTAATTTTTTTTTTCTGTTTAATGAAGTTGGTTCATAGAATTATCTTTATAATTTTTTTTAATTTTTAAGATGCTGATAGTTTTTTCTTTGCAACATATTTTTACTGGGGAAAAAACAAAATAAGAACAACAAATGTAAAAGGGTGGAATTCTGGTTTCAGCAGCCTATACAATCCTTTGTAACTTATTTTCTGGAATTTTCAGAATTGTTTTGCCAATTTGTGTTCTACACATGGGAATTTATATGATTGTGAAAAAAAGGCTTTTTTTGAATTTTTGTCCCTTGCCCCCGCCCCCACTAAATCTTAAATTTTCCACTCTTTTTTGAATCTTTAAAAAAATGCAAACAGTCCAAATTTATTGCTTAAATCTCACAATGTCAATGATAAAGCAACAAGGAAGATATCAGATAGTCGTGGGATGTGCTAAAAACAACAGCTAAATCGCCTTTAAATCACAAAAAAAATATTTATATGTAATCTTTATGCATGTGTTTATTTTCCTGTAACTTAGCAGTTCGGCAAAGAGATCGATAGAATAAGTACTAGGCTCAAAAATAAGTCCTGGAGTCGAATTGTTCGACAAAAGCACTTCACAACAGTGCTCCAGCATGGCCGCACTCAAGTGACTGAAACAAAAGAATAAAAAAATTGTATGAATTCCTGTTTAGAACTTCTTGAAAATTCCCCCCAAAAATACAAGTTATGGATACTTAAAACCGAATTCCACCTATAAAAAAGGTAAAGTTACCAAGTAAAAAAAAAAAATAAAACCAGGATTACCTCACCAAGGGAACAGAGAAAAAGGAGAAAGGATCTTTTCCTTTTGAACGGCAGTTTTCAACACAATTTCTAGTTAACTAAACACTTTAAAACTTTGTATACTGGTAGAATGTGTCAAAATAAAACATTTTTTTCTCTTGGCTTTCTTGAGAAAATTGTAATTTGTTTGATTAACGTAGTTAAATTTTTCGAATTTTTACCAATGAATCGCCTCTAATTGAGCTAAAATCATTTGCTGCGTCTAAAACTGAGACAACACCCTCACCCTAAATTTTTGCCTTTGGTTTTTTTTTCTTAATTGTTCAATTAATTTAAGCATAACAATTAAGAAAAAAAAAAATTTAGGGTTAGGATTATGGGGGAGGTTTAGGGTTAGTGACAGGATGTTGTCTCAGTTTTAGACGCAGCAAATGATTTTAGTTAAATAGAGGCAATTGATTGGTTAAAATTCGAAAACTTAAACTACGTTAAACTTACAAATTACAATTTTCTCAAGAAAGCCAAAAAAAAGAATGTTTTATTTTGACACATTCTACCAGTATACGAAGTTTAAGTGTTTAGTTAACTAGAAATTGGGTTGAAAAGTTGTACACTTCAGATTAAATGGCATGGTCAGCCGCAGGCGTTGCCACGGAGACTGGCCAGCCACCTTACATCACGGGGAGGATTTTTCCATAGAATTAATTTCTCAACAAAACAAAACTGAGTAACTTCCCTTTGGCTGGCAGTAAACACCCATGTAGCAAGGGAGGCAAATCTTCCCGCTTCACCCTGGCAATAAATTAAATAGCATTCCCCTCCCCCTCTTTTGTTGATTTCTGTCAATGGATGCGTTAAAACTTCCACATGGTCACTTGACCATGAAGAAATAATAGAGTAATCTTCACCCAAATCACATTTGGCAATGTTTCGTTTGTAGTAGCACACGTTTCCGTCGATTTCCGTAAAAAATGTAAACACTGAATCGGCCATACATACATACATACATACATACACACACATACTTACACACACACACACATACATAGATACATACACACACACACACATACATGCAGACATACATATACACATAAACCGAGTAAAAAATTACACTGAATCGGCCATACATACATACACATACACAGATACATACACACACACATACATACATACAGACATACATATACACCGAGTAGAAAATTACACTGAATCGGCCATACATACATACATAGATACATACACACATACATACACACACACATACATAGATACATACACACACATACATATACACCGAGTAAAAAATTTCAGTTATCTCTCTCTTTCACACATTACTCTCTCTGTCTCTTCGCACACACTAACAGAAGCACTTCACTTACACAACATACTGTCTGTCTCCCACACCCCATCAAACACACACACGGGGACTTCAAAAAGAAATTCCCTCGTCATAAAATCGCTTCCTCTTAGTCTCTTTCGCTCTCATTACTTCAAATATTCCCGCAAAGCCATATGTAAAAAAATAAAAGTTTTTTACGGAAATCGACGGAGGAAATTGACAATCGACGGAAACGTGTGCTACTACAAACGAAACATTGCCTCACATTTTATTGTCTTTAGAAAAAGGCTACATCACCATTTAAAGTCCACTTATCCACGCTGGCGTGGAGATTAGACGGAATTTGTTAAAGAAGATTTTGTTAATGGTTAGGTGTTCCTCCTGTCGCCAACCCTCACTTGTTACCAATACTGGAAATAAATAACGCTGCTTGGTTGTACGCATATCATCATCATCTTCGTTTAGCGTCCGTTTTCCATGCTATCATGGGTTGGATGGTTCAACTGGGTTCTGGGAAGCCAGGAGGCTGCACCAGGCCCAGTCTGATCTGGTAGTGTTTCTACGGCTGGATGCTCTTCCTAATGCCAACCACTCTGTGAGTGTAGTGGGTGCTTTTTACGTGTCACCTGCACAGGTGCCAGACGAGGCTGGCAAACGGCCACGATCAGATGGTGCTTTTTACGTGCCACCGGTGCGAGGCCAGTCGGGGCGGCGCTCGCATCGGCCACGTTTGGATGGTTCTCTTACGGACCACCGGCACTGGTATCACAGCTGCAATTTCCATTGATGTTGATCGATTTCGATTTTCACTTGCCTCAACAGGTCTTCACAAGTAGAGTTTTGTCTACCAAGAAGGAATGGTATGCATAAGTGGACTGGCTACATCCCATGTAGAGGCCACGGGTCTCACTTGTCCTGCCGGGTATTCTGAAGAATTTGAAAATTCCGCCTATTCCCGACTGATTTCATATCTTTCCAGTCTTATTTAAGGTCTAAGGAGGAGAGCTTTTTAACCTTTTTACTTTTTTTGACTTCTGACATTTTCGTTTCTGTTTTCATTTTCTGTTTTCCATTGTTACTGTGTGCATTTTCTATATGTTGCCTTCTCAGTTTTTGTGCATTTTTTCTATTATTCAATTTCTTTAGTTCGTTATATGTGGTTTGCACCTGAAGAACATGTTTGAGTATTTCTCAACATATGAAACTATTAATAGCACTTTAATACATGCATTGTGACCTTTAAATAAATAATATTTATCTCTCACCAGATTGAGTACATTTTTTGTTGAATTTTCTATCACAGATCAGTACATTATTTAGTTGTGTCTGGGGAGAGTCATTTTCTTTTTGTGCCTTATAATTTAACACACTCACTGGTAAAATTTCCACTTATTTCTTATTTTTATTGTCTTAAAATTTTCGTTGCATCTTGCAACCTTTTCAAAAGGTTGAAAAGACTATTGAAAAGGTTGCAAGATGCAACGAAAATTGCAAATCCAAAAACGAAATGTATATATATATATATATATGTGTATACATACACACACACGCATATATATATATATATATATATACATTCTCTTTACTCTTTTACTTGTTTCAGTCATTTGACTGTGGCTATGCTGGAGCACCACCTTTAGTCGACCAAATCGACCCCAGGACTTATTCTTTGTAAGCCTAGTACTTATTCTATCGATCTCTTTTTCCAAACTGCTAAGTTACGGGGGCGTAAATGCACCAGCATCTGTTGTCAAGTGATGTTGTGGGGACAAACAGACACACAAACATATACACACACATACAGATATACATATATACGACGGGCTTCTTTCAGTTTCCGTCTACCAAATCCACTCACAAGGCTTTGGTCGGCCCAAGGCTATAGTAGAAGACATTTGCCCAAGGTGCCACACAGCGGGGCTGAACCCAGAACTATGTGGTTGGTAAGCAAGCTACTTACCACACAGCCACTCCTACGCTTATGTGCAAAAGTGCTACACCCTAGCAGTGGAGGGAACCTGTGGAAGAGGTAGACCCAGGAAAACCTGGGACGAGGTGGTGAAGCACGACCTTCGAACTTTAGGTCTCACTAAGGAAATGTCTAGAGACCGAGACCTATGGAAGTATGCTGTGCATGAGAAGACCCGGCAAGACTAGTCAGGCCATAACCCGTGGCCCCGACCTGGGACGTAGTCAGTCCTGTGCATACCTTCCTTCTTGTGACACTTATGAAGACCTGTTGAGGCAAGTGAAAATCAAATCCAATCAAATCAAAACAAATCAAAATAGATGAACATCAGTGGAATTGTATTCTTTGTGGTACCAGTGCCGGTGGCACACAAGAAAACCACCCAAACGTGGCCGTAACCAGTACCGCATCGACTGGCCTCCGTGCTGTGGGCACAACAAACACCATCCGATCGTGGCCGTTCGCCAGCCTCATCTGGCACCTGTGCCGGTGGCACATAAAGACACCATCCGAAGACCCGGCGACGTAGTCAGTCCACCTGTGCATACCTTCCCTCTTATGACACTTGTGAAGACCTGTTGAGGCAAGTGTGTGACACTTGTGAAGACCTGTTGAGGCAGAGGCAAGTGTGTGACACTTGTGGAGACCCGTTGAGGCAAGTGTGTGACCCTTGTGAAGACCTGTTGAGGCAAGTGAAAATCAAACCAAATCAAAATAGATGAATATCAATGGAATTTGTATCTTTGTGGTTCCAGTACCGGTGGCACACAAGAAAACCATCCGAACGTGGCCGTAGCTGGTACCGCATCACCGCATCGACTGGCCTCCGTGCTGTGGGCACAACAAACACCATCTGATCGTGGCCGTTCGCCAGCCTCACCTGGCACCTGTGTCGGTGGCACATAAAAACACCATCCAAAGACCCGGCGACGTAGTCAGTCCACCTGTGCATACCTTCCCTCTTATGACACTTGTGAAGACCTGTTGAGGCAGAGGCAAGTGTGTGACACTTTGTGAAGACCTGTTGAGGCAGAGGCAAGTGTGTGACACTTGTGGAGACCTGTTGAGGCAAGTGTGTGACACGCGTGACACTTGTGAAGACCTGTTGAGGCAAGTGAAAATCAAACCAAATCAAAATAGATGAACATCAATGGAATTTGTATCTTTGTGGTTCCAGTACCGGTGGCACACAAGAAAACCATCCGATCGTGGCCGTTCGCCAGCCACATCTGGCACCTGTGTCGGTGGCACATAAAGACACCATCCGAAGACCCGGCGACGTAGACAGTCCACCTGTGCATACCTTCCTTCTTGTGACACTTGTGAAGACCTGTTGAGGCAAGTGAAAATCAAAATCAAATCAAATCAAAACAAATCAAAATAGATGAACATAAATGGAATTTGTATCTTTGTGGTACCAGTGCCGGTGGCACACAAGAAAATCATCCGAACGTGGCCGTAGCCAGTACCGCATAGACTGGCCTCCGTGCTTTGGGGACGTAACAAACACCATCCGATCGTGGCCGTCCGCCAGCCTCATCTGGCACCTGTGTCGGTGGCACATAAAAACACCATCCGAGCGTGGCCGTCTGCCAGCCTCGTCTGGCACCTGTGTCGGTGGCACATAAAAACACCATCCGAGCGTGGCCGTCTGCCAGCCTCGTCTGGCACCTGTGTCGGTGGCACATAAAAACACCATCCGAGCGTGGCCGTTCGCCAGCCTCGTCTGGCACCTGTGTCGGTGGCACATAAAATCACCCACTACACTCTCGGAGTGGTTGGCGTTAGGAAGGGCATCCAGCTGTAGAAACACTGCCAGATCTGACTGGCCTGGTGCAGCCTTCGGGCTCCCCAGACCCCAGTTGAACCGTCCAACCCATGCTAGCATGGAAAACGGACGCTAAATGATGATGATGATGATGATGATGATATATATAGTTATGGTATATTCTGTTAGGCATTTGGCAGAGTACAGCATAAAGCTCTTCCACCCACAGAGTTATCCAATATTATCCAGTAGCATTATTTTATGCTTCCAAGTTTATGTTTGACCATTTGTCTTGTGTGATTATAAAATTGAAGGAATTGGAGTCAACAAGAAGGAGTGTGGTTGAACAGTTATTTTTTAATTACCACAATTGTTTCCATGCAATGTAGTTCTCCCAAAATACAAGTATTTGATTATGCATCTGTTTGTTTGCATAATGAGATGTAGTTGTGTTTCCTCAGATGATATTCATTAGTTTAAAATCTTCATCTTCAAGTCCATCCCATTTATCTGTCTTGGTTTGAATTTATAGTAGCTGCTAGTTTTATGTTGTTTGCTGTCAGAGTGCGTTTGGCGAACTGCTATGAGTGCCAAACTCATTCTGGCAGCAAACAACATAATTTTACCAGCCACCATAAATTCAAACCCAGACAGACAGATGGAATGGACTTGAAGCCAAAGATTTTAAACTAATGGAGACAACACTTGAATATCACCTGAGGAAACACAACTAGATCTCATTATGCAAGCAAACAGCTGCATAATCAACTACCTTTATTTTTGGAGGACTACGTTGTGTGGAAACAGCTGTAGTGATTAAAAAATAACTGTTCAACTGTACTCCTTCTTGTTGACTCCAGTTTCTTCAATTTTATATATATATGTTGGCCTCCTCGCTTAGCCAGTGGGGCAGCGTCATTTGAAGGCTAAAACAATGTGAAGCACATTGTGACCAGCGATGTGTAGTAACATCTGATAGCCTGGTTGGTCACAGTGATCACGGTTATATATATATCATCATCATCATCGTTTAATGTCTGCTTTCCATGCTAGCATGGGTTGGATGATTTCACTGGCGAACCAGATGGCTGCACCAGGCTCCAATCTGATCTGCTCTGGCAACAATCACACTCGGATGGTGCTCTTAGCGCTCCACTAGCACAGATGCCAGTCGTCAAATTTGATTTTAATTTCACTTGGCTCAACAGGTCTTCTCAAGCAGAGTTTAGTGTCCTGCCTCAACAGGTCTTCGCTATATATATATATATATATATATACATATATATATATATATATATATATATATATATATATGTATATATATCTTTGTGTGGGTATCTTTGCATTTTGCTCTTCCCCCTCCCTGTTGCTTGACAATTTGGTGTTGGTGTGTTTACATCCCCCATAAACTAGCGATTTGGCAAAAGGAAGTAATGGAATAAATACCAGGCTTTTAAAAAAGATTAAAGTACTGGAACTGATACATTCAACTAAAATTTCTTCATGGTAGTACCCCAGCATGGTCGCATTCTAATGACTGAAACAAATAAAAGATGAAAGTTACACACACACACACACACACACACATACATGTGCGCACCTACACGCACTTACTTCTAAATTCTGAATCTTTTATTTTCAATTTCTAGCTGGACCGAGTGAGGTTTGTGTTGAACAGTTATTTACGAATACGTCTAGAAAAGGTAAGAAGCACTTTTAATTTTTTTATCTGTTCTTAGATGACAACTCAGTATCTTTGATTTTTTTTACTCTTTTTTTTTTTTAAAGATAAAGGACATTGATGTTTCTGCACCTGAGAAAGATGGAAACCAATTTTAAAATATACGTAAAGTGTATTGTTATTCGAATTTATATAAAAAGAAAGAAAATCTGAATCTTAAGAGACTGAAAAGTTTAAACAAGTACAAACATACACATTTGGAAAATAGTAACCTGGTAAAATAGTAACCAGCATCGCCTTATTGGTACTTGTGCATGTGCTAGTAGGGTGCCAAGAGCACCATCCGAGCGTGGTCGTTGCCAGAGCAGCCAACTGGCTTCTGTGCCAGTGGCACATAAAAGGGCACCATTCGAGCGTGATCGTTACCAAAGTCGCCTTACTGGCTACCTGTGCCAGTGAAATGTGTAAAAAGATTCAAGCGAGGTCGTTGCCAGTACTGCCTGACTGGCCCCCGTGCCGGAGGCATGTAAAAAGCACCCACTACACTCTCGGAGTGGTTGGCATTAGGAAGGGCATCCAGCTGTAGAAACTCTGCCAAATCAAGATTGGAGCCTGGTGCAACCATCTGGTTCACCAGCCCTCAGTCAAAATCGTCCAACCCATGCTAGCATGGAAAGCTTGTTTAACCCATATTTCTTTTGTATAAATCGCTCTTCTTTTTATTAATCTCTGTGATACCATTCCACCTGAAGCTGCTCTCAGTTCAATGATACAAGACTCTAGAATTCAGATCACATTGTTTTGAATTAATCACACATTATCTCATGGCTTTGAAATTTTTCGGTGTGGTTGGCATTAGGAAGGGCATCCAGCTGTAGAAACTCTGATCAAGATTGGAGCCTGGTGCAGCCATTTGGTTCGCCAGCCCTCAGTCAAAATCGTCCAACCCATGCCAGCATGGAAAGCGGACATTAAACGATGATGATGATGGTAAAGTGTATTTACACACACAAATTATAAACTGGTAACCCAATAAAGAACACATGTCCATACACACATGCTGCTTTTCTATACGCAAACCGAGAAGGTATCTTGTGGAACAGTTGTTTTACTGGGATACGTCTTGTAATCACCTGAAGAGACACATCTATGCTGATGGATACTCCTTAACCAGTTGTTTAGTATCCCACCCATGAGGGATCATTGCTAGATGGGTCGAAACAATTGTGGTGATTAATAAACATTTTCGCATCTTTTATCTTCCGTCTTTCTCATTAATCATATACACGCATGCATGTATGGATCCATCCATCAACTTGATAAAATTAGACACACACACACATTTTTACTTGTTTCAATCATTTGACTGTGGCCATGCTGGAGCACCACTTTTAGTCGAACAAATCGACCCCAGGACTTATTCTTTGTAAGCCTAGTACTTATTCTATTGGTCTCTTTTGCCAAGCTGCTAAGTTAGGAGGATGTAAACAAACCAGCATCGGTTGTCAAGCAATGTTGGGGAGACACACACACGCACACACATATATACAACGGGCTTCTTTCAGTTTCCGTCTACCAAATACACTCAAAGGCTTTGGTCGGCCCGAGGCTATAGTAGAAGACACTTGCCCAAGGTGCCACGCAGTGGGACTGAACCCGGAACACTATGGTTGGTAAGCAAGCTATTTACCACACAGCCACTCCAAGATTATCTTTCTAGCCCAAAAGTTCCAGGTCAGTGGGTCAGCTGCCTGACTGTATTCTGAAGGTTAACTGAAATGCTGTATGGATGTTTGGAATATATTTGTGCAGATCCATGTCAAAGATTTGAATATAAATAGTGTGCAGACATGGTTGTGTGGTTAAGATGCTTGTTTTGCAACCACATGGTTTCAGTTTCAGTCCCACTGCATGGCACTTTTAGCAAGTGTCTTATAGCCTTGTAAGTGAGTTTAGTAGGTGGAAACTATGTGGAAGCCCAAGAATGTATATATATATATGTGTGTGTGTGTCTTTTTGTGGTAAGAAGCTTGCTTTTGAACCACATTGTTCTGGGTTCAATCACACTGTGTGTCACTTTGGGTAAGTGTCTTCTACTGAAGCCTTCAGCTGACCAAATACTTTTATTTATTTGTAAATATTGGATGGAAAAAAAAAATCTTTAATCTCTTTTACTAGGATTGAGCTTTTTTAAAAAATTTTTTACTTGTTTCAGTCTTTTGACTGTGGCCATGCTGGAGCACTGCCTTTTGTCAAGCAAATCAACCCCCAGGACTTATTCTTTGTAAGCCTAGTACTTATTCTATCAGCCTCTTTTGCTGAACCACTAAGTTACAGGGATGTAAACACACCAGCATCAGTTGTCAAGCAATGTCGTGGGGACAGACACACAAACATACACACACACACGATGGGCTTCCTTCAGTTTCCATCTACCAAATCCACTTACAAGGCTTTGATCAGCCCAAGGCTATAGTAGAAGATACTTGCCCAAGGTGCCACATAGTTGGACTGAACCCAGAACCATGTGGTTGGTAAGCAAGCTACTTACCTCAGCCACTTTTGTGCCTGTGCATCTCTTACTGGGGAAATCACATTCGTTGTCAACCTCAAGTTGTTGTTTGCAAATACAAGGTAATACAAAACGTATGGTCCATCGTTAAAGAGTGCACCTACCTTGTCATGCTGTCCATTTGGTTGTTGTCCCCAGCCAACAGAAGAGGTACCCAACTTCATTAAGCAGCAAGATGGGGGTTTCTGCCACATTGGTATATATGTGTATGCAATTACCTCAACCAGCATCTTCCAGAATGTTGGATTGCTGTGCTAGGGCAATGGTTTGCCATTGAAGGTCTGGCCCCTTAGGTCCCCTGACCTAGCTATCTTGTGACTCTTTCCTTTGTGGGGAGGGTCTCTGAGAGACAGTGTTCATACCCCGACTTCCACAACATCTTGCCAGAGCAGATGCCTGAAAACATCTTTTTCTCTTGGCTTTATTGAGAAAATTCATTAGTTTGTAAGATATTTGTTGTTTTTTTTCTTCAATTTCTGCGGATAGGTGATACCTATTTCTTTACTACCCACAAGGGGCTAAACACAGAGAGGACAAACAAGGACAGACAAACGGATTAAGTCAATTACATCGATCTCCCCAGTGCGTAACTGGTACTTAATTTATCGACCCCCGAAAGGATGAAAGGCAAAGTCGACCTCGGCGGAATTTGAACCCAGAATGTAACGGCAGACGAAATACGGCTACGCATTTTGCCCGGTGTGCTAACGTTTCTGCCAGATCGTCGCCTTTAGGTGATAGGTGGCACAGTCAACTCGGTTGATCAGGATATGCTGCTGGCACTGGTGTGGCAAGAACTAGACTATCGTGTAGACATCTGCCATGTGGCAAAGAGCACCCATGTTGAATATCTGTGACTGTCGGTAGAAACTTGAAGAGATAGCCTTTCATGTTACACCTGTTTTTTTTAGTAATATATTCGTTACAACATTCACAGGTGTGCTTTCTTTTTGTACCATTCATTTTGAATTACCTTGTATATTGTTATACTATCTCTTTACCTGTCTACCTATTTGTCCATCTCATTGTTCATCCATTCCACTGTCCATCTATTTATCTATCTGCCTAGCCATTCCTCTACTTGTCTGTGTGTCCTTCCATTTGTCTCTGTTCATCCATCCTCCATGTGTCTGTCTGTCTGTCTGTCAGTTTATCTAGCTACTTATCATTCATTCATCCTTTTCCTCCTCCTCTGCTCCATCCATCCATCTCCCTTCCTTCCTTCCTCCCTCCAAACATCTCACTTATTCCCTCATTCAATCACTTCAGATCCAATCTCATGCTGCTCATTATATCAACAAGGACAGCAGTGAAGATGAAGAACACTCGTTATTTTCACCTGCAGAATTAGCTTTCGCTAAAGAGTAAGTTTTTTTAATGTATTTTTCCGGATCTTTTCGGTTTGAACGGCAGTTTTTAACATAATTTCTAGGTAACTAAAAAACTTTAAACTTCGTATACTGGTAGAAAGTGTTTATAAAACATCTTTTTCTCTTGGCTTTATTGAGAAAATTCTATAGTTTGTAAGATATTTGTTGTTTTTTTCTTCAATTTCTGCTATTTCAACCAATCACTGACGTCTATTGAGGTAAAAAACATTGTGCCGTATGAATATGTCCTTCGTTTAAGAAACAGATTGGGTTTATTTACATTTGTGAAGAAAAAAAGATACCCTTCCCCCCACCTCTAACCTACCAACCCCTACCCTAAAATAGATTGAAATGCAATAGATTGATACTAGGGTCATAATTATGGGTGACAATTTCATATGACACCGCCAGAAAAAACTGCCGTTCAAACCGAAAAGATCCATTTTTCCTTTTCTTATTCACCCTTCCCTTTTTTATGTTTTTAACAAAAAATTTCTTTCTTTGTATTTTCTCAGTATCTGTTTCTTTCCCCTAATATTGGGGCCCAGCCCTTACAAACCTAGACTTCTTGCTGAGTAGTAAGGATCACAGTCAATATTATCAGTGCCATGGACCATCCTAATTCTATCAACTTAAGACCAGTTCAAATATGCTTCAAATGTATTTGAACTTGTAAAAGCTTTGAACTTGTAAAAGCTTTGAACTTGTAAAAGCTGTAGTTTGTTGTAGAGAAAAAATTTTCGCTTAAGGCAAAAAGGTGTTAAAATCAACTTAGAGTTACCTGCCTTGGCATCTGGTGCTGAAGAGAACTAATGAGTTTGAAACGCGTCCATCAGTTCAATAACGAGCCCTCTGAGTTGAGCAAGGTGTTGAAACACCTATTTTGTTTTAAATTAGATTTTTTTTTCTCCCTGGCAAATTGCAGTGAAAAGCTTAGTTACAATATAAATACTACTATATATTGAATATAGTCTATATGTCTGTCTTCATCCAATCAATCTATTTGTTTATCTATCCATCTATCTCTATCTTTGGCATTGCTATGTCTATTGATTTCTTAGGTTATTTAGTGTCATTGTTAAACAATCAACTAATTTAGATTGTGTATTTATATGATCTTGTAGGGTTATACGACCGTACGTAAGGAGGTTGGCGACAAATGTCTCCTTTTGACGTCACACGGTCGCCCCTAACAAAATAAGAGAAGCCAGATACATGACATGAATACAGTGCCAAAAGATATAATGAAGGACAACAAACCATTCCTCTGTTTGAAAGAGAAGACTTTATTTACAAGGTGTTAAAGTGAGAGTTGTGAGTGCTAGCAGGATGGAGCGTATGTGAGCATACAACAAATGTTTGTGTATGTGACAGAAAGTACAGACAATTGGTGTATGCACATAAAACAGAAATACAGAATACAGAGCATAAGATGAATCTCAGCATAGAGTTTAGATTACCAGTTCATATGGTACATGATAGCAAGAGTTCTATAACAAGATGTTGTCTCAAGGCGGAGGCCGGTTGGGCGAATATGCAGCGGTTGGAGCCTCGACGCCGAGCTGAGTCTCTTTATATAGTATTTCTTTAGATGGACTGACTCTTATACTTGGTGAAAGGTTCACTCTAACAGCGTGAGTTAAACTTGGTCGGTGTTGTTGATGTGTACATGTTGTTGACGGTAGAATGGCGACGATGGAGATTTAGACGACGTTGGTGATGGTGGTGGAGATAGACAACGTTCTGTCTTTCGCTGGTATATAATAGCGTCTTCATAGCTGGAGCAATAGCAGGGCTGGCTGACTGGTCGTCTGTCGCTGGAAACTGGAACATGGCTGAGTAGCTCTGTGGTCAGTGACTAGACCTTAGAAAGTCGAAAGACGGAGAATAGTAAAAACAAGCACCTTATAAAGCCTGTGGTGGGCTCAAAGAAGCAGACCTTATCCGAAGGCCGTGATTGGTTGCTTTTCACTCTGGCGCGAAATAAGTAGGGAGACAGACTGCGCCAGCTGCCAACCAATCAGATCAGTGGACACAACAGGGTCAATCCAGCCAAAGATGGCTGTAATCTCAAACGAGATCATTCTTATTGTGTCTCTCAAACAGTGAGGATATCAGATACGCTACAATCTTTTTGTTTTTTATTTGCCTGTTTTAAGCTACACTTAAGTTTTCTGTATATTCAAATGTAAAGCTTAAATGCATCATTAGTCCAGCTAACATTGGCTATGTTCGGATTGATGTTTAAAATGTCACCTGTTTAAAAATGTTACCGTTTTGAAAATCATATCTGATGATGGTGGATTATGTTATGATATAATCTTTTACGAATGTGTTAAATGAAATTCTACCAAAGCAGCTGTCATAAATTTTAAATGCTACATACACATGTAGCTGCCTGTGTAGCTGTGTGGTAAGAAGCTTCCCAACCATATGGTTCCAGGTTCAGTCCCACTTAGTGGCACCTTGGGCAAGTGTCTTCTATAGCCTCAGGCTGATCAAAGCCTTGCGAGTGGATTTGGTAGACGGAAACACTGAAAGAAGTCCCTCGTATATAAGTATATCTATGTGTGTATTTGTTTGTGTCTGTGTTTGTCCCCCACCACTGCTTGACAACTGGTGTTGGTGTGTTTATGTCCCTGTAACTTAGCAGTTCAGCAAATGAGACCAATAGAATAAGTATCAGACTTTAAAAAAAATAAGTACTGGGGTTGATTTACCTGCCTAAAATGCTTCAGGGTGGTGCCCTGGCATGGCTGCAGACTAACGAATATACTTTGAATGCAAGTATTCATCATCATCGTTTAACGTCCATTCTCCATGCTAGCATGGGTTGGACGGTTCAACTGGGGTCTGGGAAGCCAGAAGGCTGCACCAGGCCCAGTCTGATCTGGCAATGTTTCTACGGCTGGATGCCCTTCCTAACGCCAACCACTCCGTGAGTGTAGTGGGTGCTTTTTTGCGTGCCACCGGCACAGGTGCCAGACGAAGCTGGCAAACGGCCACGATTAGATGGTGCTTTTTACGTTCCACTGGCAATGGAGGCCAGGCGAGGCTGGCAACGGCCAAGCATATTTGAACTGGCCTGAACCCTTTCGTTACTATATTTCTAACCAAAATACACCCCTTATGTGGTTCAATTAATTTCTAGCATAATCATAAATTTAGTCTGGTTTCATTAAACAACTATAACTTTTTTATTTATCAATATATTAATGTGATTTTTGGAAGATAATTTAACGAAAGGTTCTCAACCAATTCTATACCATAATTTTTCTTTCCATCACTGCTTCATATACTGAATGGAAGCATGTGGTTTAGTGGTTAGAGTGTTGGAGTCATGATCTTAAGACTGTGGTTTCAATTCCTGGACCAAGCGATGCATTGTATTCTTGAGCAAGATACTTCATTTCGCATTGCTCCAGTCCACTCAGCTGGTAAAAATGAGTATTCCTGCGATGGACTGGCTTCCCATCCAGGTGGGGAATATATATGCCATGAAACCAGGCAAGCAGCCTTATGAGTTAGCATGACTTGAGAAGGTAACTTTAAATTCTTTTTTTTTTTTCCATGCACCAAATCCGGAATATTCTATTATCTCTCATGTTGGGTTTATTTATGTCTATTGATTTTATATTGTAATTCGTGAACAATAACATCATTGGATAATACAGTTCTATATTTAAGAGATGAGGAATTATGTACATTATTTACATTCAACGGATATTTGTCCTCATCTTGTTTGTTAACACGTTTCCCCAAGACACCTGATGAAGGCTGGAGGGTATATCAGCCAAAACGTTGTGTTAACAACAAACAAGATGAGGACAAGTATCCGTCGAATGTAAATAAGGTAAATAATGAATAACATCATTGGTTATAGGTTTCCATTGAACCGATCACTAATGCACAACATTTCTGATGATTAGAATGAGAAAGATTGGTCCTTCACTGGTGCTCCAATTCTTTACAGATACACGTAGATAGTCCTTTAGTAATATACACAGGCAAAAGATATACATATATAGGTATATACCACCACCAGCAATCCAGGATGGCTTGGTTGCATGTCCCATGCTTTCACTGATTGTCTTAGCAATGTGTCTAGCCACAAGAAGAGACAAGCACATACATCCTTCTGGCTCTCCCAAACTGGATTCAGTGGAACTGCCAGGAAGGAAAGAGGGCTGTGCCAACATTGAACTGCTGTTTTATTTATCTGATCGAGACCTTTGGCAATATACCATGCTTAAGAAGACCAGTCAAGCCAAGTGAGATCATAGTCATGGCCAATGCCAGTGTTTCGTAACTAGTACCCATGCTGGTGGTATGTAAAAAGCACCCACTATACTCTTGGAGTGGTTGGCATTAGGAAGGGTATCCAGCTGTAGAAACCATGCCAAATCAAACTGGAACTTCGTGCAATTCTCCAGCTTACCAGCTTTCAGTCAAACCATCCAACCCATGCCAGCATAGAAAATGGATGTTAAATGATGATGAAAAGGATAAAAACGAAGTTGACATTATTGGGATTTGAACCCAAAGTCCTGAGAGCTGGAATGAATATTGCAATTCATTTTATCTGATCCCCTGACAAACAAGGACAGACAAAGGGATTAAGTCGATTACATCGACCCCAGTGCGTAACTGGTACTTTATTTATCGACCCCGAAAGGATGAAAGGCAAAGTTGACCTCGGCGGAATTTGAACTTGGAACGTAACAACAGACGAAATACCGCTAAGCATTTTGCCTGGCATGCTAATGTTTATGCCAGTAATTATTTTAAGTCTGCCACCTATCGGTTTTTTTTTTGCCAGATTACCAAGTTACAGGGACATAAACAAACCGACACTTGTTATCATGCAGTGAAACACACAAAGACATGCACACACACACACATACACTTCTACCTACTAAGTCCACTCATAAGGTTTTGGCCAACCCAAGGCTATAATGGCAGACACTTTCCCGAAATGTCATACCTAGGACTGAACTCAAAACCACATAGTTGGAAAGCAAACTAGTTAATCATACCCCCACCTATGCACACACACACAGCAGGTTTCCTTTCTGTATCTATCCACCAAATTGACTTGAGGCATTCATCGACCTTGACCCACAGCAGAAGATACTTACTCAAGGTGCCCTGCCCTAGGTGTCGGGAAGACACTTGGAAAGAAATGGGAACAAAATTGAAAGAAGAGGATAATAATAATAATAATAATAATAATAATGACAATCCTTTCTGCTGTGGGCTCAATGCTTGATATTTTGGGAGAGGGGGGATAATTGATTACATCAACCCCCTAAGCTCAACTAGCGCTTACTTTATTGACCCTGAAAGGATGAAAGGTAAAGTTGACCTCGGTGGAATTTGAACTCGGAGCGTAAAAGATGAATGGAATACCAGTGAAAATTTTGTCTGGCACGCAAATGATTCTGCTAGCTTACCACCTTAAATAATAATAATAATAATAATAATGGTTTCAAATTTTGGCATGGGGCCTACAGAGTGTTAGTGGCAGCGGAGAAGTTGGTTACCCCAATGCCAGTGCTCAGCTTGTTTTGGTACTTGTTTTATAGATCAGGATAGGATGAAAAGGCAAGTTGACCCCAGCAGAATTTAAACTCGGGGCACAATGATGGATGGAAGGCCACTGGTCATTTTGTATGGCTTGCAAATGATTCTGTTAGCTTACCACCTTAATAATAATAATAATAATAATAATCATTTAATGTCCGTCTTCCATGCATGGGTAGGAAATAATAATAATAATCACGATGATTTTGAATTTTGACATGAGGCCAGCAATTTCATGGGAGGGAGTAAGTCGATTACACCAGCCCCAGTATTTGACCGGTACTTATTTCATTGATCATGAAAGGATGAAAGGCAAAGTTGACCTTGACAGAATTTGAACTGAGAATGTAAAGACACGAAATGCCACTAAGCCTTTTGCCTGGTGTGCTAACATTTCTGCCAGCTAGCCACCCTAATAATAATAATAATAATGATAATCCTTTCTACTGGAAGCACAAGGCTTCAAATTTGTGTGGTGGGGATTAGTTGATTATATCAATCCCAGTGTTTCCCTGGTACTTAATTTATCAATCCTGAAAAGATGAAAAGCAAAGTTGACCTCAGCGGAATTTGAACTCAGAACGTAGCGACAGGCAAAATACTGCTAAGCATTTCGCCTGACGTGCTCATGATTCTGCCAGCTCGCCACCCTAATAATAATAATAATAATGATAATGATAATGATAATAATAATAATAATAGCCCTGATGCATTACCAGGCAGTGGCTCTCATGGCTTCTGATTGGAAGTGTTATCATGTATATTGTTTTGTCTTGGTATAAAAGATGGGCTACAGCAAATATTCTGCACAATACCACAGATTTGCTTGTCAGTTGTTTGACCCTAACCAGTTGAGCATGTCCCTTAGTGGCTGATGGTATGTGCAACTCTGATCACGAGCAGAAGTAGTGGGGGAGCATCATAGCCGTGTGTTGAGAGGGATTCTTTGGGGTTTGAATAATTCACCTCTGGAAACATGGGTGGTTTGTTCAACATCCTTAAATAACCCTTATTCAGGGACCTTTTGAGCGGGATGGGTTACTTGACCAGAAGAAAATTCTAACTGGGCCCCACCTGCAAGGTCATGTGCTGTTTATCTTG
>NC_043018.1:8356559-8524059 GCF_006345805.1 Octopus sinensis | reverse complement strand
GGGATTCTTTCTGTTTCCATCTGCCAAATCCGCAAACAAGGCATTTCTTATCTGGTATTTTATTTTTATCTGCCTCAGAAAAAAACCCCCCAAAAAAAACAAAACCCAGAAAGCAATGTTCTTTGGAATCCTACTGCAATGCTTCCCATTCTGTGACCCTGACATTTGTCATCCTACCACAGACGCACACAATGTCACAAATGTGATGGAATCACCCATTAACAACTTTCTCTTGCACTTTGATTTTCTCTTCCTCTTAAATGACATCAGAACAACAGCTTTCCTGACACAAGATCTCGTGTCCGTCCATCAGAGTAACAAGGACCCTTTTTTTTTTTTTACCTATGGACTCCTTTGATCTCTATTTCATTTGTGCAGACCCTCATAGCCATTCGATGTTTAAAAAACCCTATCATAGGCACAGGCATGGCTGTGTGGTAAGAAACTTGCTGTGTAACACCTTGGGTAAGGTCCTTCTACTATAGCCTCAGGCCAACCAAAGCCTCGTGAGTGGATTTGATAAATGGAAACTGAAAGAAACCCGTCGTGTGTGTATATATATATATCCTTTTACTCTTTTATTCTTTTACTCGTTTCAGTCATTTGACTGTGGCCATGCTGGAGCACTGTCTTTAATCGAGCAACTCGACCCCGGTCTTATTCTTTTGTAAGCCCAGTACTTATTCTATCGGTCTCTTTTGCCGAACCGCTAAGTGACGGGGACATAAACACACCAGCATCGGTTGTCAAGCAATGCTAGGGGGACAAACACAGACACACAAACACACACGCACACACATATATATACAACGGGCTTCTTTCAGTTTCCGTCTACCAAATCCACTCACAAGGCATTAGTCGGCCCGAGGCTATAGTAGAAGACACTTGCCCAAGGTGCCACGCAGTGGGACTGAACCCAGAACCATGTGGTTGGTAAACAAGCTACTTACCACACAGCCACTCCTGGCTGAACAATTAAATTTCAGGGACATAAATGAACCAACAACAGTTGTCAAATTGGTGGGCGGCAAACAAATGTGTGTGTGTACATACACGACAGGCTTCTTTCAGTTTCTGTCTACCAAATCTACTCAAGGCCTTGGGCCATAAGAGCTAAGCAGAAGACACTTGTCCAAAGTTCCATACAGTGGGACTGAACCCTGAACCATGTGGTTGAGAAGCAAACTTCTTACCACATAGCCATGCCTGTACCTGTATGTGTGTACATGTATGTATATATACCTGTGTGTGTGTGTGTGTGTTTCTTCCCCTCTGCTTGAGAACCGGTGTTGGTTTGTTTGCATCTCCAAAATCAGCAAAAGAGGCCAGTTAGAATAAGCACCAGGCTTTAAAACAAAAAAACCCCCCAAAAGCAGCAGGGGTTAATTTGTTCATCTAAACCTATTTGTTTATTACCCACAAGGGGTTAAACACAGAGGGGACAAACAAGGACAGACATAGGGGTTAAGTCGATTACATCGACCCCAGTGCGTAACTGGTACTTAATTTATTGACCCCGAAAGGATGAAAGGCAAAGTTGACCTCGGCGGAATTTGAACTCACAACGTAACGGCAGATGAAATGCCGCTAAGCATTTCGCCCGGCGTGCTAACGTTTCTGCTAGCTCGACGCCTTGTTCATCTAAACCTCTCAAGGCGATGCCCCAGCATGGCCCACACTCCAGTGACTGAGACAAGTGAGAGATGAAAACTGTCTTTTTTTTTTCATACAAAATCTATTGAGACAATTCTTGCGAGGAGGCACCAGTGAAGCATTTGCTTTGCAAATCTATCAACAACTCATTTAAAGTTTGTCAGGAATCTTAGGAGTTGAATGACCTGCATTGATGTATATAGAGTTACACGTGATGTGTGTGTGTGTATAGAGTGTATATGCAGTGCAAGTATAGCTGATGGAGTAGATGTTGCTAAAGGCATTCAGTAGTTGCAGATGATGAATTAAGTCAACCACTGCATGTATAACGGATGTTTTTATATGTATACATGCATGTGTATATATGTATATATATATGTATATACATTGACATGACAAAAGGTAAATAGTCACCCTTATATTTAGTAGTAGACATGCCTTTTGCATTTTTCAATGCAAGGACCCTATTAGGCATGTCACTGGTCAGATGATGAATATTCTCTTGAGGAATATTTTTTTCAAGTTTTAGGCAGTAATATAAAAAGATCTGGCTTTGAGACTGCTTTCTTGGTCTTTTTGTGAATTGTTCTGTCCATTATGCCCCAGAGGTGTTCAATCTGGTGACTAGCTTGCCCATGGAAGCTTTTTAATGCCATTCTCTTCCAACCAATCTTGGGTCTTTTTAGCCGTGTGACTTGGAACCTCATCTTCCATAAATAGTCTTCTTTAATCATTTCACCACTGGAGAAGATTGGAAGGAGTCCTTTCTGCAATATGGAGAAATATTTATCTGAGTTGCTACATTTGGGGCTGACACTCTGGTTTTATCAACAGTGCAAAAGTAGTCAGCTAAACTTAAAAGGGGAACGGAGAGTCTTGAAGATAACCCAAGGTCTGGAAGTTCTGAAACTGTCACCACCACGGATAACATGATGGTGGATGACAGGCGATTGACTCTCAATCAAATAGTTAATGCTCTTAGCATATCCTATGAGAAAATTGAGAATAGTCTGCTCAATCAACCTGTCATGATGAAGGTTTCTGCTTAGTGGGTGTCACATTTTCTGTCACCTGGTCAAAAGTGCACCAGGCTAATCACATCTGACATTCTTTGAATAAGATCCAGCTTGTTTCCTTGAATGTTTCCTAAGCCTGGATGAGTATTGGCTTCATCACATTGAGCTAGAAGCAAAGACAATCCATGCAGGCCAAGATTGTTTTATTTGCAGGGAAGGTGACGGCCTCAGTTTTTTCAGATGCAAAAGTCATTGTTTATTGACTATGTTCAAAAGTACCACACTGTCAATGGAGAGTATATGCCAACTTGCTGAGGCAGTTACAAAAGGCTATCAAGGCTAAATGTTCAGGAAAACTGATGAAAGGGTCTTGTTTTATCAGGGCAAGGCTCCAACACAAGTCCTTGTTTTTAATGGCTGTTGTTTGTGACTGTCTTTGAACTGGTTGACCACCCTCCCTTTTCTCTTGTGTTGGCCCCATCTGGCTATCATCAGTTCCTCAACATGAAAAACACTTGGCTGGGAACCAGTATTGCAGTGTTGACTTTTCTGACCAACAGAATTAAAGCTTCTTCACCAATGGGATTGAAGCTCTGCAACACTGATGGAAGAAGTGTGTGGACCCAAGGTGTAGTGTGTTGGAAAATAAACCTCATTTGGTTCATGAGAGCATGAGAGTATTTTGGCCAAGCTATGAAGTTTTCTGCCAACCCTTTGTGGACTAACAATGATTGCAGCTGCAGAGAGCTTTAAACCATCTTTTATATCAATAATACATTGATGTAATAACAGATTGTTTATAAAGCTTGAAACACGTGTACCGTGATATCCTTTGTTTTCTGTTTTTGATTTTATTTGATATATTCCCTCCTACCTCTGTCACTATCTGGCATATACAGGTGCTTACACTTATCAAGTATTCACTCTAAACTTACAGTACCTACTTTGTATATATACATATAGGTGCTAATGCACGAAAGTCTTGGCCCTTGAGTCACTCTGTTGCTTCTGTTAAATACTAATAAATATATACACATCCATGCTCCATGCTAGCATGGGTTGGAAAGTTTGACAGTTTCTGATGAATCCAAGGACTGCATCATGCCCCATTGTCTGTTTTGGCATGGTTTCTATAGCTGGATGCCCTTCCTAATGCCAGCCACTTGACAGTGTGTACTGGGTGCTTTTTCTGTGCTACCCTCACAACTGAGGTTGCCATGCAGTTTGTGAACCCTGGTGGAGAAGTGCAGAGCAGGTTCTTGTAGAGGAATCTGCATACCGTAAATCCTCGAATATAATCCGCCTTTTTCCCCCAAAAATTTAAAGGTCAAAATCCCTAGTGCGTATCATATACAAGGTTAAAAATGAAAAATATTTTCTAAGCAATGTCCAAGTCTCTATTTGCTGTCCTGCAATGTTTATTCAGACGTATTTTCTGATGTCGGGCGTGAAAATACCTTAAGCTAAGCCTGAAAGCAATGAAGTCATAAAAGAATCATCCATAACTTGCAGTAAGCAACATTTATTAAACGTTATTACTGTTATTTCTTTATTTTCTGCAAACAAAATGCACAAAAAAGCTACACGTTTGCACTATGTTATATATACAATAATAATAAAGGACGTTACTGTATACATTTTTACAAACCAAGGACGTTATATAGACCTTGACTCAAGTTAGAGAAGGGGTGCGTATTATACACAAGGTTTAGGTTTTTCAGAGGTACAGCCCCCTAAAAATCCCCTGCGTATTATACTCAAGGGTGGACTATACTTGAGGATTTATGGTACTCATGTCTCATATGGGGAAAAGGGGAGAGAGAGAAAAAGAAAATGTTCAGTAGGGAGCTGCAGAATATAGATAATGGCAATGATGTGCCCAGATGGCCCCAGAAGGCAAGGAACTGAATAGAAGTAGGTGGGCAGTTTGCAAGGTTATGAGAAGGAGAATGTAGTGATGGGGGTGGGGGAGAGATTTCTTAGAAGGAGAGGGTTAAAGGGGTGGATGAACAAAGAGCAATATGTTGGGGGGGGAGGTAGGGGAATGCAGTAAGAGGGAGCATATAGCAGGAGTAGGAAGAGGGTACAGTTGCTGGTAGGTTGGGATGAGGAGGAGATGACATGGTTTGGTGGGCTTTAGGAGCTGAAGGGGAGGACAAGCATAATGCATGACGTGGGAGGTGGGGAGGGAGAGTCATTGTATCATGGGTGAAGGTCATGAGGCAGCATTTCCAGAACATTTCCTCCTGTACAAGTCTTACCTGTTAGAACTATGTTTACAGACATGCTTGAATAAATACTAACTATGAGCAAAAATTCATTATTTTACCACACCTTCAATCCTCACTCATGCAAACCCTCCAAAAAGATATTTCTTTATGTATTACAAAACTACACTATTACACCACACCCACTTCTCAGTTCCATTGCTCCTCCCACAGATTGAACCCGTGGCCTCTACCTGGGATGTAGCCGGCCCACTTATGCATACCTTTCCTTCTTGTGACACAAACCCTACGTGTGAAGACCTGTTGAGGCAAGTGAAAATCGAAATCGATGAACATCAATGGAAATTGTAGCTGTGATACCAGTGCCGGTGGCACATAAGAGAACCATCCAAACGTGGCCGTTGCCAACGCCGCCCCGACTGGCCTCCGTGCCAGTGGCACGTAGAAAGCACCATCCGATTGTGGCCATTGCCAGCCTCATCTGGCACCTGTGCAGGTGGCACGTAAAAAGCACCCACTACACTCACGGAGTGGTTGGCATTAGGAAGGGCATCCAGCCGTAGAAACATTGCCAGATCAGACTGGAGCCTGGTGCAGCCTTCTGGCTTCCCAGACCCCAGTTGAACCGTCCAACCCATGCTAGCATGGAAAGCGGACGTTAAACGATGATGATGATGATGAATACATGGAAGAATAATGTAATTTACAATCTGGTGTAAACCACACAGCTGAAACTTTGAAGTTACTATCAACTTTTTCTTTGTAATAATATATTATAGATATGTATGTATACTTATCTTTGTACATGTATGTGTGTGTGTGTCTGAGTGTATGTATATGTCTGGGTGTGTTATATGTACAGAGCGTAAAGGGTGTTTGAGGACATATTTGGTGATTTAGAGTTGACGAGATTCTGATATTGCTGGTATAGAAAACACTTAGTAGTGCTCAAATGATTTGAACTTACACTTTGAAACCTTTGCCAAGGACCCAGAGGAATTCAGGTGAACAGATTTGGAGATAATGATGCAAATAAACAAATAAAACCACTTGGGTTTGATATAAAAAGCAAAGACTGAAAATTTTCAGATGATGGATATTCATGTATAAATATATATAAATATTTTTTTATTCTTTTCTGTGGAGGCACAATGGCCCAGTGGTTAGGGCAGCGGACTCACGGTTGTAGGATCGCGGTTTCGATTCCCAGACCGGGTGCTGTGAGTGTTTATTGAGTGAAAACACCTAAAGCTCCACGAGGCTCCGGCAGGGGGTGGTGGAGATCCCTGCTGTACTCTTTCACCACAACTTTCTCTCACTCTTTCTTCTGTTGGCCTGCTCGTTTAACCAGTGGGGTGGCATCATTTGAAGGCTAAAACAATGCGAAGCACATTGTGACCAGCGATGTGTAGCAACATCTGATGACCTGGTTGGTCACATGATCATGTGATATATTCTTTTCTACTCTAGGCACACAGCCCGAAATTTTTTTGTGGGGTCTACTCGATTAGATCAGCCCCAGTACACAAATGGTACTTAATTTATCGACCCTGAAAGGATGAAAGGCAAAGTCGACCTCGGCGGAATTTGATAGATATTTATATGTTAATGGGGCAAATTTACACAGTGTACAAAAACTTAAAGAATAAACTCAAACAGAAAATTAGCCATATTAAGGTCAATTTAAACTCATTTGTAAAGTCAGATAAAATATAGACCCTGTCCAATCTTCTGGACTACTTCTTTGTATCACTCCCTCATATTTCCCTTCATGTAACTTTGGGGTACACTCTGCCATCTCTTCACCGTCATCTTCTCCTTCCTTCTGTCTGGGGCAACCATGTATCTCCTCCAAAACAAGACACCTATTTCTGTCCCTCTATCATATTTTTCCCTCTCATCACCTGGCATAAAGCCACCTTCCTCAATGCAACACCCCACTCAGTTGACCCCAGTTCAAGGTCCTATATCAAGAGAACAATATCATCTTTCATCAATTATTTGTATACCATAAATCCTCGAGTATAGTCCACCCTTGAGTATAATACGCAGGGGATTTTTAGGGGGCTGTACCTCTGAAAAACCTAAACCTTGTGTATAATATGCACCCCTTCTCTAACTTGAGCCAAGGAGGTCTATATAACGTCCTAGGTTTGTAAAACTGTATACGGTGACGTCCTTTATTATTATTGTATATATAACATAATGCAAATGTGTAGCTTTTTTGTGCATTTTGTTTGCAGAAAATAAAGAAATAACAGTAATAACGTTTAATAAATGCTGCTTACTGCAAGTTATGGATGATTCTTTTATGACTTCATTGCTTTCAGGCTTAGCTTAACCCTTTCGTTACTATATTTCTGACCACAACTATAACTTTTTTATTTATCAATATATTAACGTGAATTTTGGAAGATAATTTAATGAAATGTTCTCAACCAATTCTATACTATAATTTTTGTCACAAAGTGACTCTAATTGCAGGTAGATACAGGTAAATTCAGCAAAATATAAAATTATTAAAATTTTGTTCAAACATCACTATAGAAAATGGGTTATTAGCTAATATTCAATTCGGTATACAACAAAATTTTACGATAGAATTTGTTATTCTGGGTAACTTTCTGATACCCATAATAATATTTATGGCAAAATAGTCTTAATTTCATTTAAGGTTATGGGAAACCACTTTCATTCGTTTTGTTTACATTTAGCGTAACGGTTCGTTTTTGCCGTAATGAGTTCAAATAGGCTCATTCGAAAAAGTAAAAAGAAATAGTCTAAGGCTTTACTCTCCTGGGAAAGTCTGTGGCTTGGTCCAGTTTCTTCAGAAAAATCACCGAAAGAAACAGTTTTTAAATTTTCACTCCATTCAGGTGCCAATTCATTTTCTTTATCGATGTCGGAGCTCTCGGATTCACTGTTTTCATTTTCGGAAAATGAAACATCAGATTCATTATCAAATACCACATGCTTTTTTTTTTCAGTCATAGAGTTAGATTTATGAAGGTCTTCAGTAGAAAATCCTTCGAATGATGACTCGCTGCTTGATATAATGAAATTCGTATCCATTTTTTGTCAGAATTACAAATTTTGAAAACACAATAGGAACAAATTACGGAAAAAAATCTCCCAAAATTCACTGAATTAAAATTACACTTCGATTTTTGTACAAAACTGTAGTTGAACTGTTTATGAAGTATAATACGTATTTTCACGAATGTACTAAAGAGATTTGCTCTGATATTCTCATTTAAATATGAATAGGTAAATTCGGGCGGGTTTGGTCGGTTTGGTCACATTAACCAAAATTTTTTTCGGGCGGTTTGGTAACGAAAGGGTTAAGGTATTTTCGTGCCTGACATCACAAAATGCGTCTGAATAAACATTGCCAGACAGCAAATAGAGACTCGGACATTGCTTAGAAAACAATTTTCATTTTTAACCTTGTATATAGTATGCACTAGGGATTTTGACCTTTAAATTTTTGGGGGAAAAAATGCGGATTATACTCGAGGATTTATGGTACTTTTATTCTCATTTCGTATTTTTTCCTCATTTGATTTGAATGTAAACCTCCACACTTTATATAACCTGACTTTGTAATGTCCCCTTCTTTATTCTTCTTCTTATTGTTATCGTTAAAGTGGCAAGCTGGCAGAATGGTTATAATGCTGGACAAAAATGCTTAGCAGCATTTCATCCATCTAAACATTCTGAGTTCAAATTCATCTGAGGTTGACTTTACCTTTCATCTTTTCAGGGTCAATAAATTAAGTACCAGTGAAACACTGGGGTCGATGTAATTGACTACTCCTCTCCTCCAAATTTTATGCTTTGTCCCTTTATTAGAAAGGGTTATTATTATTAAAGTGGCAACTGGCAAAATCGTTAGCAGGCCAGGCAAAATACTTAGCGATATTTTGCCCATTGCTGTGTTCTGAGTTCAAATTCTGCCAGGGTCGACTTGACTTTTCATCCTTTCAGGGTCGATTAAATAAGTATCAGTTACACACTGGGGTCGATGTAATCAACTTAATCCCTTCCGCCAAATTTGAAGCCTTGTGCTTTCAGTAGAAAGGATTATTATTATTATTATTATTATTATTGAGTGAGAAAGAAGTGCATGCCATCAAAGTGACACTGGGGTACAAATATACAAAGCCCACTATACCCATCAAGATTACCCGTCTGATAAGGGTACACCAGGCACATGCATCACAACCAAATGTGTGCGACATGGTGATCTCATATCAAGATAGACAGCACATGACCTTGCAGGTGGAGCTCAGTTAGAATTTTCTTCTGGTTGAGTAGCCCATCCTGCTCAAAAGGTCCCTGAATAAGAATTAAGGATGTTGAACGAACTACCCATGTTTCCAAAGGTGAATTATCCAGACTCCAAAGAATTCCTCTCAACACATGGCCATGGTTCCGGGTTCCGGGTTCAGTCCCACTGAGTGGCACCTTGGGCAAGTGTTTTCTGCTCGTGGTCAGAGATGCACATATTGCCAGCCACTAAGGGACATGGTCAACTGGTTATGGTCAAACAACTGACAAGCGAATCTGTGGTATTGAGCAGAATATTTGCTGTAGCCCATCTTTTATACCAAGACAAAACAATGTACATGATAACACTTCCAATCAGTTAAGATCAGAAGCCACAAGAGCCACTGCCTGGTACTGCATTAGGGCATTTATTATTATTATTATTATTATTATTATTATTATTATTATTATTAAGGTAGCAAGTTTGCAGAATCGTTGGTACGCCAGAGAAAGTGCTTAATGGAATTTCTTCTCTTTTTATGTTTTGAGTTTAAATACTGCTGATGTCAGTTTTGCCTTCTATTCTTTCGAGGTTGATAAAATAAGTACCAGTTGACTAGGGGGGGGGTCAATATAATCAACTAGCTCCTCCCTTCCCTCAAAATTTCTGGCCTTGTGCCTATGATAAAAATCCTTTGTTGTCTTTGTTGGGTGTCTTTTCAAGCTGCTCTTCAAAACAGAATATTTTTATTTTATAGAATATTTTAATTGGAGATTGTTGCACACAGACAGCTCCGATGTCCAGCACATAATTTTAGTCAACCCATTCAGGGTTTGTAGAGAGCAAGAAAAGTTTGTTCTTTTTTCTTTTTTTTATCAAAATTTTATTTTACGTAACTCAAAAGAAAACTGCAGAATCAGGATTATCTCATACAGGACATTCACAAGTGAGAACGCAAAAAAAAACCCATTGTCTCAAAAGACACACATTCCAAAATGATAAAAAAAAAGGAAGAAAATACTAATGAGTATTCCTTAGAGGACTGCACTAGTATCAGCAGTGTTAGTATAGATGTCTCATGTTAACGGAGTTATTCACATGCACACACACACACGTGTGGTGCCAAGCCAAAACATAAAGAACATCATAGATGGGTGCTGGTTTGCCAGCATAATCAACCAAGTGGAATTATTATTTGGCACAAGATTTTTCCTCAAAAAATAAAAGTTTCTAGAAGACAACGTCTCCTGAAATTGTTCTGTTGTTATATAACAACTGGTAAAATATATTGTAATTTGAAAGTCCTAGCTGATGGGGGTGCTTGCCTCCCCCTTCGCAAATATAAGGACACAGGAAATGTGTCGAAGCCGACAGGAAGCGTCGATGCTTCCTAGGGCTATATAGCAGTTGTGTAATTCCCTCTACGGGACTGTCACCTTATGTTGACTTTATACAACCACTCTATATTGTAATTTATTTAAAAAATGGCAGTTACCCTCAAAACAGTAATTAAAGAAGGTCCTTGTTTCAGTTTGGTGGCTTCTGTACCTAAGTGACCCTAAGCGCTATGCCAGTGGAATACAGTCTCCTTGTAGAGTCTCCCATGCTGAACAGATCAAAGGACAGAGCCCATGGCTTCCCAGAGGTGAAAATGGATTTATATAGGGCTGAGACCTTCAATGCTCCCTCAAAGGTTCTTAGTCTTGCAAGTTACTTGGTGACCCTGCCAGTGCTGGTGCTATGTAAAAAGCACTCAGTTCACACTGTAAAGTGGTTGGTGTTAGGAAGGGCATCCAGCTGTAAAAGCCATCTCAAAACTGACCCTGCCTGTGCTGGTTCTACATAAAAAGCACTTGGCCCACTCTGCTAGGTGGCTGGTGTTAAGGAAGGGCATCCAGCTGTAAAAACCATCTCAAAACTGACCCTGCCTGTGCTGGTTCTACATAAAAAGCACTTGACCCACTCTGTTAGGTGGCTGGTGTTAAGGAAGGGCATCCAGCTGTAAAAACCTTGTCAAAACTGACCCTGCCTGTGCTGGTTCTACATAAAAAGCACTTGGCCCTCTGTCCTAGGTGGCTGGTGTTAGGGAAGGGCATCCAGCTGTAAAAACCATGCCTAAACAGACACAGAAATCTACTGCAGCGTTCTACCTGGCTGGCTCCTGTCAAACCATCCAACCCGTACCAGTATGGAAGGTGGATGTTAAATGACGATGATGATAAGATTTCTACCTTTAAAAAAAATCGAAGTTACTGAAGCATCAATGACAATAGAAAACCAACCGGACCCAGAGAGGAAGGCCTCTGGCGAGGAGCAGAAAAGAACAGCCCAGGCTCAAAAACAGTGGAGAAAAGTCATCGATGGTTTCTGCTCCAGAGAGAGTGAAGGGCTTAAGTAAAGTAGTAAGTACACAACCTAAAAAGACGGGGTAGTCAAGGCTGGAACACCTTTCATCATGGTTAATCCACATTACTCTGTAAGCAGCACAGAGCCAGTCTCCTGGTTTTTCTGGTGTGTATATATTCTAGCAAAAACTGTCCGATGAACGGCAATGGGAAACTCGGAGTAACAGGTTTTGTTGAATTTTCTGCTGCTTTAAATAAAGTATATATATATATATAACGGGAAGGTTTATGAAAATAAACAAAAGATGAAGGCAGGTGGAGTCCAAACAAACAAATGTATTAGTATGGCGCTCAGGAATAGAAATAGAAAAAGTCTTTTACGTTTCGAGCGTATGCTCTTCAACAGAAAGATACACAGAAAAAAAACAAGGAGAGAAAAAAATGCGTGTAGGAGCTAACGATCTATCATGGCACCTCTCTGTACAATAAAACTACCAAGATATTACACCATCACCAAATCACATTTTACAAAATTCCCACTCAATAATAATAATAATAATAACAATAATAACCTGTACAGTATATATACTCTTACATAATCACCACCTGGCATTAAATATATGATACAATTCACACAACCCGCTAGGCACATAACAAACTAACCCAAATGCTCACACAGCATATAAGGTAAAGCATTGCAAATAATATCACAAACAACAAACCTAACTCAATAACAACAAAGCATTAAATGATTATCCAAGGTCATTCGAAAATCTCATTTTCTTATTAATATTAAGAAGTTGACAGCCGAGGTCTGTTGGGTTTCTTGAAGGATGTCTTAACCCCGCCCCCATTTTCTATCACTCCTCCCACCTCCACTATCACAGCTTTCACCCACCACCACACTACATTCATTAACCCTCTCCTCCGAACCCTTCATTGATGGTCACTTGGCAAGACAACCGCAGACAGATGGACAGGATTACCATTCTATTATTGGGCCATTTTTAGAATGAGGAATATTCTTTCATATATATATATATAGGGGTAAAGAGCCCCTTCGGTCATGAATGACTGTGGGATTGCTCCTAGAATGTTCCCCTCCAAGGCACAAGTCTGGGCAAGGTTGTTTATGGAAGACCAGTAGTCACCCATGCATACGAGCCTTCCCTCTGCATGCCACCAATGTTATCCAAAGGAACAGGAAAGGATGATACAGCTTGGCATCAGTGACTTCACAACTCATTTCTACAGCTGAGTTAACTGGAGCAACGTGAAATAAAGTGTCTTGCTCAAGAACACAGCATACAGCCTGGTCTGGAATCAAATTCACTACCTTGTGATTGTGAGCCCAACGGTTTAACCACTGAACCATGCGCCTTCTCATCTAGTAATTCAGAATGAAATGTCCAATTTTCTTATGCACCAAGTTTGGCAATTGTTAACTCTAATGCGTTATTCCAACAATTCTTTGTTTTTCAACATTGAAGAGTTACATCATCACTTTTCGAAATGCAATTCATGGTGTTTGATTATATTGAGAGTTTTCTCTTGTAAATCAATTTTTGTGAACCCATGGAGAGATACAAAATTTGTGTTGTTTATGAATATGAGTTCCGTTGTGGAACCAATGCATCCCAGACAGTTCGAAACATCAGTGAGATGTTTGGTGAAGATGTGGCAAAGGAGCGCACTGTACGTTGATGGTTTGAGACGTTCTGGTCTGGTGACTTTACTCTTGAAAATCAGCCCTATGGTAGACCTGAGACCAAGGTGGATAATGATGAGCTGGAAACTGTAGTGGAAGCAGATACATCTCAAACTACGCTTGAGTAAACAGCAAAGTTCGATTTGATTCCAACTGTATTGGACCATTTGAAACAAATCAGCAAAGTAAAGAAGCTGGACAAGTGGGTACCACACAATCTGAATGAGCATCAAATGACACGTCATCTTGAAACTTGCTGTTCTTTGCCGTCATGGCATAGAAGCAAACCACTTTTGTGTTGTATTGTTACATGTAATGAGAAATGGATTCTTTTCAACAATAGCAAGCGTTCTGCAGGGTGGTTGGATAGAGACAAAGTGCCAAAACACAACCCAAAAATGAATATTCACTAAAAAAAGCTAATGGTGTCTGTTTGGTAGTTCAGTGCTGGTGTCATCCACTACAGCTTTATGTGATAAATCAATTACAGAAGCTGTATACATCAACCAGTTGGATGAAATGATGAGGGAACTTACAATTAAACAACTGAGATTGGTCAATAGAGACTGGACAATTCTCTTGCAAGACAATGCTTGACCACATGTTGCACAAGGAACGCTACTCAAGTTACAGGAACTGAACTTGGAAGTACTCTGTCATCCACCATATTCACCAGCCTTTGCTCCAACTGACTATCCCCCCCCCCCCCCGTTTTCCAGGCATTAAACAACTTTTTGCAAGGAAAAAACTTCAAATCTGAAGAAAATGCAATACAGCCTTTTGTAATTTCGTCACCTCTTGCTCTCCAGAATTCTTTGCTGCCAGCATAAATAAGCTGCCGATAAAATGGCAAAATTCCACTTTGTAAACGTTAAGACGGATGAAATGTTTAGCAGTATTTCATCTGTCTTTACATTCTGCTAAGCATTTTGTCCAAAGCACTAACGGATTCTGCTAGCCAGCTGCCTTACCCCATCTTTGTCATCATCATCATCATCATCATCGTTTAGTGTCCGCTTTCCATGCTAGCATGTGTTGGATGGTGCAACTGGGGTCTGGGAAGCCAGAAGGCTGCAGCAGGCCCAGTCTGATCTGGCAATGTTTCTACGGCTGGATGCCCTTCCTAATGCCAAGTAATGTCTCTTATATTTTGCCCTTGTGGCAAATAAAGAACTATTATTATTATTATTATTATTATTATTATTATTATTATTTTTGACCAGGCTCCCGTGGCTTTTATGGGTTTTTCCACTTGAGGCCTTTCCTTTTTTCGAAGCGTCTCCTCTATTGGGAGTTTTATAAATTGTCGAATTTTTTCGTTGTTGTAAAGCTTGTTTACATGGACTTTTTTGTTTCGAAAAATGGACAAAACCTTTTGTAACCTTTCGTCCTGTTTTGTCCCTTTATGTTTTCCAATTATGTTTGTCAGCCCTTGTGGCCAATAAAAAGAATTAATTATTATTATTATTATTATTATTATTATTCAAATTCCATCGATGTCGACTTTGCCTTTCATCCTTTTGGGGTCGATGTAATCGACTGATTCCCCCCTCCCCAACAAAATATCAGGCCTTGTGCCTATGGTAGAAAGGATTATTATTATGGCGAGCTGGCAGAATCATTACCATGCTGAGAAAAGTGCTTGGCAGCATTTCATCCGTCTTTGTTTTGAGTTCAAATTCCACTGAGATCGACTTTACCTTTCATTCTGTTGGGAGCGGAGGGGGTCAATAAATTAAGTACCAGTAATACACTGGGTGTTGATGTAAACGACTATTTCCATCCCCAAAATTTCAGGCCTTGTGCCTGTGGTAGAAAGGATTGTTATTATTATTATCTTATAGGCGTAGGGGTGGCTGTGTGGTAAGTAGCTTGCTTACCAACCACATGGTTCCGAGTTCAGTCCCACTGCATGGGCATCTTGGACAAGTGTCTTCTACTATAGCCTCGGGCTGACCAAAGCCTTGTGAGTGGATTTGGTAGACAGAAACTGAAAAGAAGCCTGTCGTGTATATGTATATATATATGTGTGTGTGTATATGTTTATGTGTCTATGTTTGTCCCCCACCAACATCGCTTGACAACCGATGCTGGTGTTTACATCCCTGTTACTTAGCGGTTCAGCAAAAGAGACCGATAGAATAAGTACTAGGCTTACAAAGAATAAGTCCTGGGGGTCGATTTGCTTGACTAAAAGGCGGTGCTCCAGCATGGCCACAGTCAAACGACTGAAACAAGTAAAAGAGTAAAGAGAGATATTTATGTATTTCTAAGAGTATTTTTCTGTTTGTAATTTGAAAGCAAAAAAGCATGTTGTTCTTCTCAACCCTCACGTATCTACATAAAAAACATACTCAGATATGTAGCCCAAGGACGCTCCTTTAGGCTGTTTTCATATCCAACGACTCTGCCTTTTTCTCTCCCTTTCGTCTTTCTGTCGCTCTCCCCTTTTTCTCCCCTTCTCTAAATCCTATCCACTTTCTTCTCTCTCTCTTCTCCTCTTTTCCCCTCTCATGTTCTACATTCCATGCTGAGTGTAAAAGTACTTTGTGATGCTTACATATGTGCTTCTTTCACATGTAACATAATAGTTGGGGTATCTATTGTTGTTGTTGTTGTTGTTGTTCCAGTGTGCCTGTCTGTCTGTCTGTATATGAATTTATAGATGCTACTGTGTGTCTGTGTGTCTGTGTGTGTGTGTGTGTGTACAGCCGTAATTATGGATGTTTGGTATTTGTAGATGGTATTTAAGTATATCTAGTGTTTATGTCTGTAGATATGTGTACATGCCAACTAATGCCTTGTGAGTGAGTGGAACTGGTAAACAAATTATATGGAAGCCCATCATCATCATCATTGTTTAACGTCCCCTTTCCATGCTAGCATGGGTTGGATGGTTCGACCGGGGTCTGGGAATCCAGGAGGCTGCACCAGGCTCCAGCCTGATCTGGCAGAGTTTCTACTGCTGGATGCCCTTCCTAACGCCAACCACTCCGAGAGTGTAGTGGGCGCTTTTTACGTGCCACCAGCATGGGGGCCAGTCAGGCGGTACTAGCAACGACCTCGCTTGAATCTTTTTACACATGCCACCAGCACAGGTGCCAGTAAGGTGATGCTGGTAACGATCACACTCGAATGGTGCCTTTTACGTGTCACCGGCACAGAAGCTAGTTAGCCACTCCGGCAACGATCACGCTCAGATGGTGCTCTTAGCACCCTACTAGCATGGGGCACACGTACCAGTAAGGCGACGCTGGTAACTATCACACTCGAATGGTGCCTTTTATGTGCCACTGGCACGGAAGCCGGTTAGCCGCTCTATCAACAATCACACTCGTATGGTGCTCTTTGCACTCCGCCAGCACGGATGCCATTCATCGAAGTTGATTTATATATCACCATCATCATCATCATCATTTAGCATTTGTTTTCCATGTTGACAAGAGTTGCATGGTTTAACTAGGATCGATAAGCCAGGGAGCTGTACCAGGATTCAGTCTGATTTGGCTTCATTTCTATGGCTGGATGCCCTTCCTAACACCATCCACTCCAGGAGTGTAGTGGGTGCCTTTCACATGTCACCGGTACTGACACAACTATGAGTTCACTTGGTGCACAGCAAATTGCCAAATGTTTTAGTCACTTGTCATTGCTTCACCATCTCATCCCATGTCTTCCAGGGTCTTCCTCTTCCACAGGTTTCCTCCACAGTTAGATATCAGCACTTCTTTACACAGCCGTCCTCATCCATACACATCACGTGACCATACCAATGCAGATGGGATTTTATATATGTATGTAATTAATTACTGGCAACAGTTTCAGGATAATTCAAGGGCCGAGACTTGTGTGTTGGTACATGTAACTTTCAGCCCTTGAGTCACTCTGTAACTTCTTCTGATAATTAATTATAAACATCATAAGTGGAAAGTGTAACCTCTCGAAAGAGCTGTTCTTCACTCCTGTTCCAGAGCGTCGGCTGTGGGGTCACTCCGAAAAGCTCTATCTGCGACGATTTCATCTCAATCGAAAGAGAGGGGCTTTCTCCATCCGGGTTGCAGATCCGTGGAATAAGCTGCCAGACGAGATAGTGAAGATGCCGACGACCGCTCGGTTCAAAGTCTCTCTTGACCAGAAATGGCCTGAACTCTTTGCATGAACACCCTCCCTGTACATAACTCCATGTCCCCCTACATGGCCTTGCTTTTTGCTTTTTGAGCCAAAAAATTAACTTAACTTAAATATATATACTGTGAAGGTGCATGGCTCAGTGGTTAGAGCATCAGGCTCTCAATCGTGAGGTAATGAGTTTGATTCCCGGACCAGGCTGTGTGTTATGTTCTTGAGCAAGACACTTCATTTCACATTGCTCCAATTAATTCAGCTGTAGAAATGAGTTGTGATGTCACTGGTGCCAAGCTGTATCAGCCTTTGCCTTTCCCTTGGATAACATCAGTGGTGTGGAGAGGAGAGGCTAGTATGCATGAGCGACTGCTGGTCTTCTGTAAACAACCTTGCCCAGACTTGTGCCTCGGAAGGTAACTTTCTACATGCATTCCCATGATCATTCATGACCGAAGGGGGTCTTTACCCTTATATATACTCATGTTTTTGAGTTCTGTTTTCCTGCTTGCATCACCAAACCAATGTGTGTTCCTAGAAGTAACCATTATATAGGAATGTAGTCAGACTGCTTAGAATGAAGAACTCTGTGTGTGGAAGTTTGCACATCACTATGATTTCTCCATAATTGAGTTTTCTTTCTATCTTCACCACCCATTCATTATTCCTAGGAGAGTCATGTAGTCCAACAAAATACGAGCCTGACAAAATATATATTCTTATTCTAACTCATGTCCATTGTCTGTTTTTGTAACTAAACACTTTCAAACTTCAGACACTGGTAGAATGTGTCATATAAAACATCTTTTACTCTTAGCGTTTTTGAGAAAAGCTTATATTTACGAAGTAATTTCACATTAAAGTTGTCCTATTTCGGTAATTTCAACCAATCAATGAAATGTATTCAGCTGATATAAAATTGCTGCCGTTGTTTGTCAACAGCAACTATCAGCAGTGTATTTTTCGTTTGTCACTGTTATTTATGACATCGTTCGTGCGTTTGTACTGGTTTTAAGGTTTTAGGGTTGTCATAAATAACAATGACAAACGAAATATACACCGCCGTTAGTTGTTGTTCACAAACAACAGCAGTAATTTTATTCAGCTGAATACACGTCATTGATTGGTTGAAATTACCGAAATAGGACAACTTTAATGTGAAATAACTTCGTAAATATAAGTTTTTCTCAAAAATGCTAAGAGTAAAAGATGTTTTATATGACACATTCTACCAGTGTCCGAAGTTTAAAAGTGTTTAGTTACAAAAAATTATTTTTTAAATCTGTCGGTCAAAAAGTAAAGATCCCACACAACCTGCTCCAGGAATTTAACTCACTACCTCATGATATATATATATATATATATACATACACACACAAAAACTCTACTTGTGAAGACCTGTTGAGGCAAGTGAGAATCAAAATCGAAATCAATCAACATCAATGGAAATTGTAGCTGTGATACCAGTGCCGGTGGCATGTAAGAGAACCATCCGAACGTGGCCGTTGCCAGCGCTGTACCGGTAGCACGTAAAAAGCACCATCCGATCATGGCCGTTTGCCAGCCCCGTCTGGCACCTGTGCTGGTGGCATGTAAAAAAGCACCCACTACACTCACGGAGTGGTTGGCGTTAGGAAGGGCATCCAGCCGTAGAAACATTGCCAGATCAGACTGGGCCTGCTGCAGCCTTCTGGCTTCCCAGACCCCAGTTGAACCGTCCAACCCATGCTAGCATGGAAAGCGGACTCTAAATGATGATGATGATGATGATATATTAGTTATTGGACATTAGACTATAGGCGCATCAACATGTAAAATGCCAGAAAAGGCTGGGTAATGACATAAGATTCAACCACGAAAGTATTTTGTGTTGATAGACTACTGGGGATATGTAAATACCAAATCCAATTTAAAGCAGAAATCCAACTCCGGGCTGGTTCTAGGTGCAGCGTAGTTGTAAAAAAAAGAATGCAAATAGGCTTTAAATTTTACAACAGCTGTTTTGATTGAATTTTATTGATATGTTCATAGATTACATCAGCATTTTCAAGTAAAATTTTAAACAGGTTTAAACCGGTTTGATGATCATAAATTCAACCAACATATATATAAATACGCAGAGTGTGGCGAATAAACTGTTGTCTAAATTACGCAAAAACGAAAATAGCACTAACATCTTATTTTAACAGATATATTTAACAAAATTACATAAAAATATCTTGAAATACTAAAGAGTAAATTTATTCAATAGAATCACCATTGGTTTCAACCACAGTCTCCAGATGACTTCTGAATCTCCTGCAACTCTTCTGGATGGTCTCCTTGTTTAAGTTGTGAATGCTGCCATAATCCTTGCCTTTAGTTCATCTTTGGTGTTACAAGGAGTTTTGTTGGTCTCTCACTCAGCTACACCCCCACACATAATAACCTAGAGGGTTGCAGCCTGGGGAGTTAGGTGGCCAGATGTTAGGGGTGATGTAGTCGCAGAAATTGTCTGACAGACATGACTGGGTTCTCCTGCTTGTGTGGCACAGTGCAGAGTTCTGTTGCTAGACTTAGGGTCTTTTAGCAGCCATTTTCTTGACCCAGGGAAGCACTTCCTCCTCCAGGCGCTTGATGTAGACCTCCGTGTTGAGTCTGAAACTGTGTGGGATGATGAAGGGAGGCATAACATCACCATTACTAGTAATCACTCCAAACACCATGATGTTGACAGGGTGCTTGATTTTTATCACTCTCGGTACATGTCCTCAAATTGAAATGTTTATATTGGAGCTGCTGGCACGAATGCCAAGCGGTACAGCATGTCGTTTCCAAATTTCAGAGTGAATTGCGTCATACCGCTGTTTTTCTCACAGTCAGTGCCCAACTGACCCTACTATACTGTGTAGTTGACAATCAAAATCAAACAATGTGCATGCACGAAATTAAAAATATAAAATGGCAACAATTTACCCATCATACCCTATGTATGTATGTGTGTGTATATATGTATATATATATATATATATATATATATATATATATATATATACTAGTTTAAAAGCTGCACTTCATGTGGACTTTTAAGCTAGTTCCTGTGGAGGCCTAATTGGGCCCGCGGTCCAAAACTAAAGAGAACCATAATAATAAAGCTCTTATTGGTATCCTACCAATATGTTATTGCTTTGAATTCAGTTCAAATGAAAAACTTGAAAGTTCACAAATTTTGGGAGTTCTTTTAAAATTTGAGTTTTCAGCTGTTGGCATATAACAAATCCTCATTCAGACCTGATCCAAATGCTGGATGTGTTCAAGAACTAGATGAAGGGTAGGTGTTCAATCCCAGGATCATTCTCATTCCAAAAAGGTATAATATGTCTATACATAGACTGAAATACAGGGTTCCCAGACAGACAGAATTTCTCTTTTATTATGATAGGTATATATGAGGGAGAGAGAAATGTATATATTTGCGTGTATATTTACAGGTGTATTTATATAAGGTGGCAAGCTTGCAAAATTGTCAGCACACTGGACAAAATGCTCAGAATCATTTCTTCTGGTTCTTTACATCCTGAGTTCAAATCTCACTGAGACCAACTTTGCCTTTCATCCCGTGTGAGGAGTCAATAAAATAAAGTACCAGTTTAATACTGGGGTCAGTGTAATTGACTTGTCCCCTCCCCTTCAACCCTGCAACTGATTGTGTCCTGTTCAGGGGTAATGTTGCGATCTCAGTCACTTATACACCACAGAAACTGAGTAACTGGGCCCTTGTGGATCTTTGGGCTTAAGGAAAAGGAGAAAGGAAATAAGTGTATGTATGTGTCTTGTGGAGGCACATGGCCTAGTGGTTAGAGCAGCGGACTCATGGTCGAGGGATCGGGGGTTCAAATTTCAGACCAGGCAATGTGTGTGTGTGTTTATGAGCAAAACACCTAAGCTCCACGTGACTCCGGCAGAAGGTAACGGCGAACTTCTGCTGACACTTTCGCCACAACTTTCTCTCACTCTTTCCTCCTGCATCTTGCAGCTCACCTGCGATGGACCGGCGTCCCGTCCAGGTGGGGAACCTATACGCCAAGGAAACCGGGAAACCAGCCCTTATGAATCAGGGATGGCTCAAGAAGGAACAATGTGTGTTTATTGCTATGTCCATTTATTTACTTTGTTTTAGCCATACTGGAGCACCTTGTATGTCTGTCACTATGTGTTTGTGTGTGTGCGTGCATGTGTGAGTGTGTCTAATGCTGTTTGCGTACATGTCTCTCGCTATAAACTTGTTTCTTTTTATCTTCAGGTATTTGTCTTCTGTTGAAGATCATCTCACAGGTCTTGCCGTCCAACACATGCCAGCTATGTTGCATACATTGAGGTCTAATTTATCTGGTAAGGGTCATCGGTCTAGGTTTATCGCATACATTACCACCACCATCAATGACAATACCATCATCATCACTATCATCAGTAACCACCATCAACAATAATACCATCATCATCATCTGCAACATCCTCATCATCACTGTACCACCATCACCACTATCCATCATCATCATCAACAACAGTACCTCCACTATCATCACCACCATCATTGTCATCAGCAACACCATCATCACTATTGTCATCATCATCAATACCATCATCATCATCATCACCACCATCGACGACATTATTATCAACATCATCATCAGCAACATCAATAACACATTTTGTCTGTCGTATCATCATCATCATCGTTTAACGTCCGTTTTCCATGCTAGCACGGGTTGGACGGTTCGACCGGGGTCTGGGAAGCCAGGAGGCTGCACAGGCTCCAGTCTGATCTGGCAGTGTTTCTACAGCTGGATGCCCTTCCTAACGCCAACCACTCCGTGAGTGTAGTGGGTGCTTTTTACATGCCAGGGGAGGCTGGCAAAACTTTGTCTTCATCTCCAACATCACCTTCATCAATTTCACCACTCTACCAGCATCAATAGATGCTGTCTATAATTCACTCATTGAATAATAATTTATTTGGTGACATTGCCATCATCTTCATCACATACATCATTATCATCATCATCATCGTTTAACATCTGCTTTCCATGCTAGCATGGGTTGGACGATTTGACTGAGGACTGGCAAACCAGATGGCTGCACCAGGCTCCAATCTGATCTGGCAGAGTTTCTACAGCTGGATGCCCTTCCTGACGCCAACCACTCCGAGAGTGTAGTGGGTGCTTTTACGTGCCAGTCAGGTGGTACTGGCAATGGTCACGCTCAAATGGTGCTTTTTACGTGCCACCTGCACAGGAGCCAGTCCAGCGGCACTGGCAACAACCTTGCTCGAATGTCTTTTCGTATGCTACCGGCACAAGTGCCAGTAAGGCGACACTGGTAACGATCACGCTTGAATGGTGCTTTTTACGTGCCACCGGCACAGAAGCCAGTTAGCCGCTCTGGCACACTACCATAATTATTATCATCATTAGTTGCAGCAGCACTACTATCATCATCATCACTACCACAACAACATCAAGCCCATCACCATTATCATCACAACTACCATCATCACCTCACCACCACCAACATCACCAACATCATTGGCCCCCACCAACAACAACATCAAGCCCATCACCATTATCATCACAACTACCATCATCACCTCACCACCACCAACATCACCAACATCATTGGCCCCCACCAACAACAACATCAAGCCCATCACCATTATCATCACAACTACCATCATCACCTCACCACCACCAACATCACCAACATCATTGGCCCCCACCAACAACAACATCAAGCCCATCACCATTATCATCACAACTACCATCATCACCTCACCACCACCAACATCACCAACATCATTGGCCCCCACCAACAACAACATCAAGCCCATTACCATTATCATCACCTCACCACCAACATTACCAACATCATCAGCTCCACCAACATTGCCACCAACAACAACATTGAGCCCATTGCCATCATGACTTCCATCATCCCTATCACCACCATCATCAACCCTGTGCCCTCAACAGCTTTAGTGATACCCAGGGGCGTCAGTAGCCAGCAATCTATATTTTTCCTCCACAAATCTACCCTTAACTTTCTCAATATACCAAATTACTACTACCCAAATCAGTACACTAAACACACCCTTGTACACCCTTTACATGCCCTTATTCTTACCAGCACACTCTTATCCTTTCCAGGGTACCAGATCCATTCTTAACCCTATCAATATTCCATACTTGTCCTATGCCTAGCGAATACCCTAAAATCAATGTACCATGTCCACCCTTATCTCTCATCAGTACTGTCAACTTTCAATACTTTATATCCATCCATATCCTCATCAATACAACATACCCACCTCCTCTACCCCTCATACACCCCTCGATTTGCTTGACTCAAGACGGTGCTCCAGCTTGGCCACAGTCAAATGACTGAGATGTATTCATTGCAAAAGACAGCTGGGTTTCTTTCTCTAACATTTTACATTGTTCAACCAAAACAAGTTAATGTGTAAAAAAATAAAAAAGGAATTTAGGAAGAAGTATCTATGAAACTAGTTTTTAAACCTCGAATGGTTATGGAGGTCCACCAGAATGGAATGGTAATCAAAAGGGTTCTATTGGCAAAAAGATGGTTGAGAACCACTGCTCAAGGTGGTTGCTTGATCTGCTGGAAATAGCGGCAAAATGTCCCTCATATCCCATCCTGCCATTTTAAAAGTGAGAAAAGTCACACTAGATAATGAAAAGGAAAATCAGATGAGATGATCTCAGAATGCCTTGGATCACAAGTCCACTTGCTCATAGCAGGACTGGGATTAAATAACAAGACTACAATGGCCCCTCTCCTCTAAAGATTTTTGCCTTGCAGTTACTTGGTGACCCCTGTCAGGGCAGGTGCCACTTAAAATGCATCCAGTCTACACTATAAAGTGGTTGGCATTTGGAAGGGCATCTAGCTGTAAAAACCTTGCCAAAACAGACCTTCCCTGTACTTGGGCCATGTAAAAAGCACTAAGTCCACTCTGCTGGGTGGTTGGTGTTAGGAAGGGCAACCAGCTGTAAAAATCCTGCCAAAACAGTCACAGAAGTCTGGTGCAGGCTTCTACTTGGCTGGCTCCTGTCAAACTGTCCCACCCATGCCAGAATGGAAGGCAGATGTTAAACAATGATGATGATGATGACTACACAGCACAAAAGACCTTATAGAGGAAACCTCTGTATGGTCACTCTACATGCTAGAAATAGCAATCAAATTTCCCTCAAATTATACATTGTTGTCTTAGAAAAGGACACATGGGATAATGTAGTCTAAGGCTGATTGTATAAACAAAAAGTAGGGATGGTCAAGGCTGGAATGCCTTTGATCATAAAACTTCTCAATCAGGACTCATACAACACATTAAACACCAGACCTGTTCTGCACCAAGTATATCACTAAACTGCATAATTCTACAGTAAATAGATATGTCTAACAGTGGTGCCCCAGCATGGCCACAGTTCTCAAGCTGAAACTAGTAACAGGAAAAGATAAAAGATATATAAATGTTCTTAACTCTTTCGCTACCAACCCAGCTGAAACCGGCTCTGGCTCTTTAGTATAAATGTCTTTTCATAAGTTCTGAATTCAAATCTTCCACCAAACCTTAGTCACAATTTATGTTCCTAACACCAGCTTAATGACAACGATGTTATTTTACTAAATTCTTTGTTATCTTTATATATATAAAACTGAGAATGTGTGTCTGTCTGTGTGTTTCCCTAAAACTTGAGAACTACACAACCAATTTCATTCAAATTTTACACATGCCTTACTTAGGGTCCGAGGAGTGTCATCGGCAAAAGAAATTTTGAACTGTTTGCCTAGGGCGAGCCCACAGCAATATCATATCTTCTCCACTACGATTCCCTAAAACTTGAGAACTACACAACTAATTCCATTCAAATTTTATACATGCCTTACTTAGGGTCCATGTAGTTTCATGAGCAAAAAAAATGTTCAACTTCTTGCCTAGAGCGAGCCCATAGCAATATCATATCTTCTCCACTATTTATTCTCAAAATAAATATGGTAACGAAAGGGTTAAATTTTTTAAAAATTCCTTTTATCTCTAAATATTCCAATAATTTTTCTATTCTCAAAGGAATCGCTCCTTCTTTGGACAGCTACGTCTTCTTCAAGGTCAACAAAGATGTCGATGGAGTTTTGGTTGAAGAAGAGACATTGGAAACAGGGTGAGTTACAGCTTTGCTCCCTTTTCTAGGATGGCTGAGTGGATTAGGGGATTCAGTAACCCATTTGGTGGCATTAGACTTTATAAATGCCAATTCAAGACAGAAAAGAAATACAGACCCACTGATGGGGCTCAGGTCTTGTATCTATTGTTTTCCAAGCATATTTTGAATTACACAAAAAGGGGTCCTGCTCATTCCCTTTTTTTCAAATTAGGTTTTATAAATATTGTTTTCTGCTATGTCACCTGTATAATTTTATCTCACCTACATAATTCATTAATCACTTGATGTTATCAGGATAGGAGTGGCTGTGTGGTAAGTAGCTTGCTTACGAACCACATGGTTCCAGGTTCAGTCCCACTGCGTGGCACCTTGGGCAAGTGTCTTCTACTATAGCCTTGGGCCGACCAAAGCTTTGCGAGTGGATTTGGTTGACGGAAACTGAAAGAAGCCCGTCGTATATATGTATATATATATATATATATATGTGTGTATGTATGTATGTGTGTGTATATGTTTGTGTATCTGTGTTTGTCCCCCCCCCCAACATGGCTTGACAACTGATGGTGGTGTGTTTACGTCCCCGTAACTTAGAAGTTCGGCAAAAGAGACCGATAGAATAAGTACTAGGCTTCCAAAGAATAAATGTTGCTTACTGCAAGTTATGGATGATTCTTTTATGACTTCATTGCTTTCAAGCTTAGCTTAAGGTTTTTTTCGTGCCCGACATCACAAAATGCGTCTGAATAAAACATTGCAGGACAGCAAATAGAGACTCAGACATTGCTTAGAAAATAATTTTCATTTTTAACCTCGTGTATAGTACGCACTAGGGATTTTGACCGTTAAATTTTGGGGGGAAAAGGCGGATTATACTCGAGGATTTACGGTATATAAATTTAAATGAGAGAATAGATGTTTATTCATTAGTTTACAGTTGTTTCATCATCATGTTAGTGTTATTTATATATAAGTGCATGACTCAGTGGTTAGAGCATTGGGCTCACAATCATGAGGTAGTGAGTTCGATTCTCTGACCAGGCAGTGTTGTGTTCTTGAGCAAGACACTGTTTCACATTGTTCCAGTTCACTCAGTTGTAGAAACGAATTGCAATGTCACTGGTGCCAAGCTGTATCGGCCCCTTTGCCTTTCCCTTGGATAATAACATCTGTAATATGGAGAGGAGGAGTTGTTATGCATGGGCGACTGCTGGTCTTCCATAAACAACCTTGCCTGGACTTGTGCCTCAGAGGGGAACTTTCTAGGTGCAATTACAGTCATTAATGACCATGAATTTGCCAAGGCTGGCTCTTTGAGTTAAAGGTACTTGCTCATTTTTGCCAGCTGAGTGGACTGGAGCAATGTGAAATAAAGTGTCTTGCTCAAGAACACAACCCACTGTAGGGATCAAACTCTAAACGTTATAATTATGAGCCAGGTATCCTAACCTGATGTCAAGTAGTCTTAACTCTTTTACCCTATATAAATACACACACACAAAATGTGAATATATTTACCATAATGGAAATTGTAGCTGTGATACCAGTGCTGGTGGCATGTAAGAGAACCATCCGAACGTGGCCGTTGCCAGCGCCGCCCCGACTGGCCTCCGTGCCGGTGGCACATAAAAAGCACCATCCGATCGTGGCCGTTTGCCAGCCTCGTCTGGCACTTGTGCCGGTGGCACGTAAAAAGCACCTACTACACTCACAGAGTGGTTGGCGTTAGGAAGGGCATCCAGCTGTAGGAACACTGCGAGATCAGACTGGAGCTTGGTGCAGCCTTCTGGCTTCCCAGATCCCGGTCGAACCGTCCAACCCATGCCAGCATGGAAAGCGGACGTTAAACGATGATGATGATGATGATTTACCTATTTCTCTTTTTTTCTGTTTTCCAGGGATGAAATTGTAGATTTAAAGAAAGGTGATCAACATATAATGCGGTACCTCCCAGTCCAATCCCTGGTGGCCTCTGCTGATATCAGTCTAATATAATTGACTGATTAAGTAAAATTAACTGGATGACATTAAATTATATCTGAGTGTGTGTATGTGTGAGAAATAAAGAGACAATTTTTTTTTTTTGGAAGGAAGGAAGAGAATGGGTGGCTAATTATGGACCCATCGTTGTGAGGCACACACACACACATGTGTTCATACTTAGACCCACACATTAAAACTGCCTTCTTTTACAGACCTGTATTTGTTTGTTTAATGTTCTTTGCTTTTTTCTTGCTGGATTGGGTAAGATACAGAGTTATTTTAAGACAGCCTTATTGGTCTTTGTATTGTTATTTGCTGTCAATAAAAAATGCAATAGATGTGGATGAAGGCACACATAGATATATACATCCATATATATAATGGGCTTCTTTCAGTTTCTGCCTACCAAATTCACTCACAAGACTTTGGTTGTCCTGAGGCTTTAGTTGAAGACACTTGCCCAAGGTGCCATGCAGTGGGACTGAACCCAGCTCCTTACCATACAGCCACGCCTGTGCTAAGGTAGATACACTATCTGTAATATAGATGGCTGGATAGTCACAGCTGGGATGTCTTTGCTCATAAGTTCAATTAAGAATTCACTTTGAGTTAAGCATTTTTACAGGTCACCTTTTACTCACAACAGGTAGAATATTGTTAATAGTATCATGATGTGAAAGATCAATCAATATTAATCCTTTATCTAATGCTGTGAGCAGGTAGAATCATTAGCACACTAGGCAAAATGCTTAGTGGCATTTCATCTGTCTCCTTACATTCTGAGTTCAATTCCTGCTGAGGTCAGCTTTGCTCTTCGTTCTTTCACAGCTGATAGAATAATTACCAGATGAGTGCTGGGGGTGATGTAATCTACTTAACCTACCACCCTTGATTGCTGGCTTTGTGTCAAAATTTTAAACCAATATTATTTAAAATGGCCATATCCCACCCAAAATATTCTACCCATTCTATCACATCTTTGAAATCTTGAAGCTGCAAGATAATGCATGACTAATTCCAGTCAATGTGAATCAATAAGCATTACTTTTCACAAAATAATCTGAATTCTAAAGGGCTAAAATAGGTTCAGACCACAAGTCCTGTGTCCCAGAACTTGGCCACCCAGGATCAAAATTAAATTAGACTCAATCACTGAATTCTAGGGACTAGTCTTCTTTTTCAGGACCAGAATATATTTCCTTGATGATTTACTCTCTCTCTCTCTCTTTTTACTCTTTTACTTGTTTCAGTCATTTGACTGCGGCCATGCTGGAGCACCGCCTTTAATCGAGCAAATTGACCCTGGGACTTATTCTTTTGTATGCCCACTACTTATTCTATCGGTCTCTTTTGCCAAACCGCTAAGTAACGGGGACATAAACACACCAGCATCGGTTGTCAAGCGATGTTGGGGGGGACAGACACAGACACACAAACATATACATACATACATGCATATATACATATATGGGGTTCTTTCAGTTTCCGTCTACCAAATCCACTCACAAGGTTTTGGTCGGCCCGAGGCTATAGTAGAAGACAACTTGCCCAAGGTGCCATGCAGTGGGACTGAACCCTGAACCATGTGGTTGGTAAACAAGCTACTTACCACACAGCCACTCCTGCGCCTATTTACTACTGAATATTTCACAAAACTCAAGAAAGACCCACTTTGGGGTCTGCCCCATTATTACTGCTGTTGCTACTACGACAGAAAAACGGCTGAGAAGGCATCCAGTAAACAAAAGAAAAGAAAAAAAAAATGATGAAAAAACAAAATGTGATGGATTGATTAAAACCTCCCACCACACCTCACCTGCATGCTACCACCACTGACCGTCATGTTTCCTCCCCCTCTCTCTCTCCCTCTCTCTCTCTAACCACTGATACTTTTATGGCTTCTGTTTCTCTAAACCAGTAAACTGGGTTATCACTCCCTTCTCCTCGCAAACCCATCTAATGCCCCTGTATTTCCTTTGGTTGTCACCATTTAATCCATTCATTTTATTCCAATAAATAATAAAGACTTCTAACTCAAGTGCAAGGTTGACCTTTTTTTTTGTGTGGTAAGTAGCTTGCTTACGAACCACATGGTTCCGGGTTCAGTCCCACTGCGTAGCATCTTGGGCAAGTGTCTTTTGCTATAGCCCCAGGCCGACCAATGCCTTGTGAGTGGATTTGGTAGATGGAAACTGAAAGAAGCCTGTCGTATGTATGTATATATATATATATATACACAGGTATAGGCGCAGGAGTGGCTGTGTGGTAAGTAGCTTGCTAACCAACCACATGGTTCTGGGTTCAGTCCCACTGCGTGGCATCTTGAGCAAGTGTCTTCTGCTATAGCCCCGGGCCGACCAATGCCTTGTGAGTGGATTTGGTAGACGGAAACTGAAAGAAGCCTGTCGTATATATGTATGTATGTATGTATGTATATATATATATATATATATATATATATATATATATATATATATACACAGGTATAGGCGCAGGAGTGGCTGTGTGATAAGTAGCTTGCTAACCAACCACATGGTTCTGGGTTCAGTCCCACTGCATGGCATCTTGAGCAAGTGTCTTCTGCTATAGCCCCAGGCCGACCAATGCCTTGTGAGTGGATGTGGGAGACGGAAACTGAAAGAAGCCTGTCGTATATATATATGTATATATATGTGTGTGTTTGTCCCCCTAGCACTGCTTGACAACCGATGCTGGTGTGTTTACGTCCCCGTTACTTAGCGGTTCGGCAAAAGAAACCAATAGAATAAGTACTGGGCTTACAAATAATATGTCCCGGTGTCGATTTACTCGACTAAAGGCGGTGCTCCAGCATGGCCACAGTCAAATGACTGAAACAAGCAAAAGAGTATATATATATATATATATAGGAGGGAGAATACAGATGTTACTGGCATAGATAATCAAGTCAGGTCCTCTGATAATATATTTAAAATTGATATAGTATCACTAACTATAGCTAAACTCATTCGAAGTTGAAAGAGGCTGTTTTCATTTGATGTGTATTAAACAACTCACAGTTACACACACACATACACATCATACATCACAATTATTAAAAGAACCCCATTGGTCATGAATGACTATGGGATTGCACCTAGAAAGTTCCCCTCCAAGGTACAAGTCCAGGTAAGGTTGTTTATGGAAGACCAGCAGTCACCCATACATACCAGCCTTCCTTCTCTACACCACTGAAGTTATCCAAAGGAAAGGCAAAGGCTGATACAGCTTGGCACCAGTGACGTCGTAACTCATTTTTACAGATGAGTGAACAGGAACAACGTGAAATAAAGTGTCTTGCTCAAGAACATAACACACAGCCCGATTCAGGAATCAAACTCACTACTTCATGATTGAGAGCCCATCGCTCAAACTATTAAGCCATGTGCATTCACATCACAATTATACTTAATATAGAGGGAAGTTGCGTGGTTAAGGTGTTGCACTCACAATTGCAAAATTCTAGTTTCAGTTCCTGGACCAAGTGGTGTGTTGTTTTCTTGAGCGAAATGCTTCCATTGATATTGCTCCGGTCCACTCAGCATAAATGAGTGACAGACTGGTGTTCCATTCAGCAAGGAATATTAGGACTTCAGGTCGTTTATATGCCATGGAAACCAAGGTAACTGGCTCAATGGATCTGAGGACTTGAGACAGACTTTACTTACTATAAGTAAGTTAAGACTGTAGGACTGCTTTTTGATAATTCAGGCATGAAAAAGTGGGAGCACTCTATGACTATTAGATGTTTCATGAACTGCAGGAAGTAAGAGCACTGTATTGCTGTTGGGTGTTTCATCAGCAAGAGATGGTGGGAACACTGTCTGGCTGTTAGATGTTTTGTTAGCTGTTGATAGTGGGAACACTGTTGGATGTTTCATTGATTGTAGATAGTGGGAGCACTGTATCGCTCCGAGATGTTTCATGAGCTGTAGTTACTGAAAAAATAAACTCCATAGCAACCTATTATATCAGGTAAGGAAAGGTGGACATAAATTAGTAAGATGATGGTGGTGCATGGACATTAGCAGGATTCTGACTGAGGGGCATTCTTAAGTATTTAACCCTTTTCTATTCAGATTAGTCTGTCAAATGTAATGCTTATTTATTCACATTGTTTTGAATTAATCATGGCTTATATCAAAACTGTGAGATTTCAGTTATGTAATTGTTTATTTGTAGAATAACATTGTAGGGTAGGTGTGAGAGACCAGATCTGGCTGGTTTCAATATGGAACTGGTAGAATATTTGGGCCAAATACCATCATCGTTTAATGTCTGATTTCCATGCTGGCATGGGTTGGATGGTTTCACAGAAGCTCTCTGGACTCCAGTTGTCTGTTGTGACGGTTTTTACAGCTGCATGCTTTATATATGCCACCTGCACAGGTGCATTTACGCAACACCAGCACCTGTAAAGAACAAGCTTGTGTGTATGAACGACAGCGATATTACTTAGCTTGCTGCATCTTCCCAATTACAGCAAATTGCCACAACTCCCAGTCCCCTTGTCATTTCCTCAGTGAGGCCCAGTGTCCGAAGATCCTTTCTCACCACTTTGTCCTACGTTTCCTTGGGTCTACTCCTTTATGCAGCTGTCCTCATCCATACATCTCACAAGACACAAAACCAATGCAGTCTTCTCTCTTGCACAAAACACCTGATGCCTCTTACATCCCCAGTTTTCCTCTCAAATCATTTACACTCTGTCGTGTGCGGACACTGACATTAACCCATCGAGAGAATCATAATGCTAAGAGGTTAAATAGATCCATCATTAGCTGTCTAATTTATGAAAAAAAAACCCATTAAAATGATGGTTAGATAATGATGATAATTATATTTATATTTACATGGAACATAGACTGAGAGGCCAAGCAAATCCGTCAACCACACCCGCTATGTGGTGGTGGTGTGATGTCCTCATGCGCAACATTATTCGTTTATGACATAATTGTAGTCTTGGTCTATATTTTGTTTATAGTTTGCATGACTTTACAGACAACCTATATACTCTGTTTATGATTTATATAACTAGTTATGTCCCACATAATCCAATACCGTGACGATTCATTCAAGACGAAGGAGAAACTAAAAACTTTATAATTTGCTTTTTCTTCGGTTGATTTGAAAGTGATGTAAAGGCATCGGTGCCCCACTTGAGAGAGTAGTTTGACAAAGAGTTGAACAATGGTGGTTTGTATGTTGAGAAGGTTTTTGTTCCTGTGTTCTATATTCAAGACGAATTTGACTTTTAAATGTCACCATTCCACAGTAAATATATATAAATAAATAGGCAGAGGCATGGCTGTGTAGTAAGAAGCTTGCTTCCCAACCACATGGTTCTGGGTTCAGTCCCACTGCATGGCATGTTGGGCAAATGTTTTCTACTTTAGCCTCAGGACAACCAAAGCCTTGTGAGGGATTTGGTAGACGGAAACTGAAAGAAGCCCATCATTTATGTGTTTATTCCCCCTCTCCACCATCACTTGACAACCAATGCTGGTGTGTTTATGTCCCTGTATCTTAGCTGTTTGGCAAAAGAAACCATTAAAATAAGTACTAGGCTTACAGAAAATAAGTCCTGGGGTCGACTTTTTTTCCTAAAACCCTTTAATGCAGTGCTCCAGCATGGCTACAGTTAAATGACTGAAACAAATATAAGGAATAATTCTGTCTCAGTCAGTGGCAAAAATAGACTTCTGTCAATTTTGGTTCGCATCTAAGTGGATGGTGAAAGAACATGGCCTGGTGGTTAGGGTGTTGCACTCATGATCACCAGATTGCAGGTTCAATACTTGAACCAGGTGGTGTGTTGTGTTCTTGAGCTAAAACACTTCATTTCAAGTTGCCTCAGTCTACTCAGCTGTAAAATAAATAACCCTGCTACAGACTGATTTCCCATTTTGTGAGAATGTTGTGATCTTGGTCACTTATGCTCCATGGAAACCAAGTAACTGATCCCATGAGTCCCAGGACCCAAATAGTATTTACTTTTTATACTAAGTGGCTGAGTATTCCACAGGCATGTGTGCTTTCAGTGTTAATTCTTTTTTCCCCTAAATTAGGTGTGAGTAACCATGTAGATCTCTCTGCAGGAACTTGCTCTGCTCCCATCAGTCTCATAGTAATCCCCTCATCTCCTAGCATGAAGCTGACCTATCCCAGGACTTAGAATATAGGGAACCACCATAAAGACCCCCTTTGGTCATGGCCACGGAATTGCACTTAGAAAGCTCCCCTCTGAAGCACAAGTCCAAGCAAGGTTGTTTCTGGAAGACCAGCAGTCACCCATACATACCAGCCTTCCTTCTCTACACCACCGAAGTTATCGGTGAACCAGCCTCTCCTCTCCGCACCACTAATGTTATCCAAGAGAAAGGCAAAGGCCAGTACAGCTTGGCATCAGTGACATTGCAACTCATTTCTACAGCTGAGTGAACTGGAACAACGTGGAATAAAGTGTCTTGCTCAAGAACACAACACACAGCCTAGTTCAGGTATTGAACTCCCTACTTCATGATTATAAGCCCAACAATCTAACCACAGCCATGTGCCTTCATAGGGAACCACCAGCACAATGGTATCTTCAGAACTGAAAGGCGGCAAGCTGGTAGAAACATTAGCACGTCGGGCGAAATGCTTAGCGGTATTTCGTCTGCCATTACGTTGTGAGTTCAAATTCTGCCGAGGTTGACTTTGCACTTCATCCTTTCAGGGTCGATAAATTAAGTACCAGTTACGCACTGGGGTCAATGTAATCGACTTAATACCTATGTCTGTCCTTGTTTGTCCCCTTGTGGGTAATAAAGAAATAGGTATCTTCAGAACTGAAACAAATCAACTGCCAAAGAAAGGGGATGGAAATTGGTCAGTGTGGCTTTTATACAGTTCCAAGTCGCTTGTTTCTAGCCATCAACCTTCATCTATTCTTCTCTCTTACCACAGGTGAATATTATTGAGATCCCGTAAGGAAATTTGATACACCTCAACCTTGTTAAGTTGTATAAAGAAGCGTCGAACTCTAATGGTGGAAGGGGTAGATCCAGGAAGATGTAGACATACATCATCTCGAAAGAGTCCAGAAGCTGGCTACCCGCATGGTTCTTGGTCTCAAGCATTTGTCTCATGAAGAAAGGCTGAAGACGCTCAACCTTTATTCTCTAGAAAAACAAATATGCCGTGGAGATCTCATTCTTGCTCACAACATCATAAGCGGAAATTGTAACCTCTCGAAAGAGCTGTTCTTCATTCCTGCTCCAGAGCGTCGGCTGCGGGGTCACTCCGAAAAGCTCTATCTGCAATGATTTCATCTCAATCGAAGGAGAGGGGCTTTCTCCGTCCGGGTTGCGGATCCGTGGAATAAGCTGCCAGACGAGATGGTGAGGATGCCGACGACCACTCGGTTCAAAGTCTCTCTTGACCAGAAATGGCCTGAACTCTTTGCATGAACACCCTCCCTGTACATAACTCCATGTCTCCTTACATGGCCTTGCTTTTTGCTTTTTGAGCCAAAAAATTAACTTAACTTAACTTATGTGGGATGAAGTGGTGGGAAAAGATTTTGGACACTGAGCCTCAATGAGAAAATGACAAGGGACTGACCAGGAGTTGTGATTTGCTGTACTTGAGAAGATGCACCAAGCTGAGTAAAATACCTGTCTTTTACAGGTGCCAGTGTCACCTAAAATGTACTCATGCTTCTGCTGGTGACACATAAAAAGCACCCTCTACACTTGGTAAAGTGGTTGGCATTAGGAAGGGTATCCAGCTGTAGAAAACAGGCAATAAGAGACAATTGGAGTCTGGACTGGCCAGCCCCTGTCAAACCTATGCCGGCATGGAAAACAAATGTTAAAAGATGACGACAAGGGAACAGGAAACTATGTAACAGACTTCATTAGCTTACAGCTGTTTCTAACACCAGGTTATTAGTATAGTTATGCCTGAGCAATACACATGCAACACACACACACATATAAGCATTTTCCTAAAATTGAAGAACATGAGTGTCACTTCAATATGAGGTTTATTAAAGAAATTAAAATTTTGACACTTTGCACTATAAAGGTTCATCACCATTGTTCTACATAGTTATTTCATCTGCTAGAAATAACAGCTAGGTCTTTTCAAAAAAGAAGCAAGGGCATTTTTAAAAGTGTTGCCTCTGATATACAAGAAGGCGGGATATGTATGGTTAGAATACCTCTGATCATAAGTTTATTTAACCAACACAAGGTATGAGACATCTTGGTGCCACTTATTTGGTGTCGCCAATTAACTTAAAACGAAGCAGTTAATATTTTTCTTGTTCTCTCCCCGCCTTCTCTCTTTCTGTTCATGTGTGTGAACACATTTCTACCTATGTGTCTGAGGAGAGGGAAAATGTTTATGTCAATCATGGTTAACCCTTTAGTGTTCGCATTATTCTGCCAAAATTAATCCTTTTTTATCCACATTGCCTTGAACTAATCATGCCTTATCTTGTAGCTATGAGATTTTGATGAGGTAGCTGTTAATTTTTAAAACGATATTGTAGGGTTGGTGTGAGAGACCAGATCGGGCCAGTTTGAACATAAAACAGGCAGAATACTTTTGGCCGGTTTAAATGCTAAAGGATTAATTAATAAATTCTAATATCTCTCTCGCTCTTTCTATCTGTGTGCATGCATGTGTGTATGTTTGTGCTTATTTCCAACACTAAAAAATACCACCACCAAAACAGCCATGCCAAATTGTCAAGTGCCAAACAGCTGCTCCCAACTGTCTCATTCTGATCAGAACTAACTTGGCACCAAATATCAACAACTCTTTACCATTTTAAAACAATAAAGAGAGGATACATTAGAAAATGTAGTCTTAGAAGTATTTCTTTTATCTTTTATCTTTTACTTGTTTCAGTCATGAGACTGTGGCCATGCTGGGGCACCACCTTGAAGAATTTTTTTGTCAAATGAATCAACTCCAATACTTATTCTTCCTTTTCTATCAGTCTCTTGCCTGACCGTGGAGTTATGGGGATGTAAACACACCAACATCAGTTGTCAAGTGATGGCATTGGGGATAAACACACACACACACACACACACACGTAGTAGCATTCATTGCAGGATTCGTTAGAATCTAGGTATTTCAACATGCAGAATGCTGGGAACAGTCAGGTAGTGGGCTCAGAGGTTATGAGTACATGCAGACAAACACAGATAAATGTTTGTGGTTTTTTTCTGTGTTTTCTTGTTTGGATTAACTAATTATATATATTAATTAATGAAATAAAACATATGCATATATATAAACATATATGTACGTACCTACCTCTACATGTACATATAATATATTATATATATATGGCCGCAGCCTTCGGGCTGAAACATTTTTAAGGATTTATATATATAAATATAGGTATGTATATATATATACACATACATGTATGTGTGTGTGTGCATATATATATAAACATCTATGTATATATATACATTTATGTGTGTATATATATATACATACATTTGTGTGTGTATATATATATACATACATTTGTGTGTGTATATATATATAGATACATTTATGTATGATGATATATACATGTATGTATATATAAACATGTCTATAAAAATTTATGTATATATATACATTTATGTGTATATATATCATCATCATTTAACGTCCGTTTTCGATGATGATGATGATATATATATATATATATATATACATAAATGTTTATATATATATAGCCTTTCACAGACACTCATCAGGACAGTCATAGAAGATGTTATATCTAGAAAATAAAAATTTTTAAATGGGTACAGGTGTGACTGTGTGGCTAGAAGCTTGCTTTCCAATCTCACGCTCTCAGGTTCAGTCCTACTGCATGGCACGTTGGACAAGTATCTTCTATTTGATAGCCCCAGACCTGTGCCTTGTAAGCAGATTTGGTAGACAGAAACTGAAAGATGGAATAAGTACCAGGCTTAAAAATAAGGCCTGAGGTCAATTTGTTCGACCAAACCTTCAAAATGGTGCCCCAGTATGGCTGCAGTCCAATGATTGAAACAAGTGGAAGATAATAGATAATATAACAGTATGGCTCCAGGTCTGCTCTGTCAGGACTGACCCTGGGTTAAACAACAACATCAACTATTGACAGTTAAATATTCCTTTTAAAAACCCACCCAACCATCTGTTGTTAATAACAACACCACACCAGCCACCCTCCCACTCTGTCTCCTATTGTCAACTGTCTTTTAATTAAATCTGTAATTAGATCCTCGATTGGCCTACAATTTTTCGTGTGAGCAACAAGACAACATGGTCGTTAAGCTACAAGAAATTAGTCGACTGCTAGAAAGTTATAAATGTTCCCTGTGCAATGTTTGTGGATTTAATTAACCAACATCTTGTACAGTTGTCGAACCAGCAAGAGAGACGTCTCTTGTTTGGTCATTCGACCAATGATAATTGCAGTGAGGCAGCAATTGTCACATTCAGACCGACTTCTCATTCTTCCTTCCTTCCTTCCTCTCTCGCGACCGCAACCAGAATCTGCAACGAGAGATTCTTTACATGGTTGTGCTAGAAAGAGCAACCAAATCTCCCTCTTTTACTTGTTTCAGTCATTTGACTGAGGCCATGCTGGAGCACCGCCTTTAATCGAGCAACTCGACCCCGGGACTTATTCTTTTGTAAGCCCAGTACTTATTCTATTGGTCCCTATTGCTGAACCGCTAAGTAACGGGGACATAAACACACCAGCATCGGTTGTCGAGCAATGCTAGGGGGACAAACACACACGCATATATATACATATATACGACGGGCTTCTTTCAGTTTCCGTCTACCAAATCCACTCACAAGGCTTTGGTTGGCCCGAGGCTATAGCAGAAGACACTTGCCCAAGGTGCCACGCAGTGGGACTGAACCCGGAACCATGTGGTTGGTAAACAAGCTACTTACCACACAGCCACTCCTGCACCTATATCATTTTCAATAAAAACAGGAACATGCTGGATAATGTAGTCCTAGATACATTGTGGTCATCAAGCTGGCCGAATCATTAGCATGCTGGACAAAATGCTTAGTGGCATTTCTTCAGACTTTTTGTTTTTCATCCTTTTGAGGTTAATAAAGCTACTATCAATTGAGCACTGGAGTTCATGTAACCGGTTCCCTTTTTACCCCCAAATTTCAAGCCTTGTGCCTATATTAGAAAGAATAATTATTATCATCAAGGCAGTTACTCTTTTACTTGTTTCAGTCATTTGACTGCGGCCATGCTGGAGCACTGCCTTTAGTCGAGCAAATCGACCCCAGGACTTATTCTTTGTAAGCCTAGTACTTATTCTATCATTCCCTTTTGCCGAACCGTTAAGTTATGGGGACATAAACACACCAGCATCGGTTGTCAAGCGATGTTGGGGAGACAAACACAGACACACAAACATACACACACACACACACACACATATATATATATATATACATATACATATATACGATGGGCTTCTTTCAGTTTCCGTCTACCAAATCCACTCACAAGGCTTTGGTCGGCCCGAGGCTATAGTAGAAGACACTTGCCCAAGGTGCCATGCAGTGGGACTGAACCCAGAACCATGTGATAGGTAAGCAAGCTACTTACCACACAGCCACTCCTGCGCCTACAAAGTTAGTTCAAATCCTGCCAAGGTTGATTTTGCCTTTCATCTTTTCAGGGTCTATAATGTAGTCCTAGATACACAAAGCTGCCAGAATCATTTGCACATTGGACAAAATGCTCAGCAGTATTTATTTCAGCTCTTTACATTCTGATTTCAAATCCTGCTGAGGCCAACTTTTCCTTTCATCCCTTCAGGTTTGATAGCATAATGTGCCAATCAAGTACTGGAAGCAACTTAACTGACTTGTCCCCATCTCCTCAAAATTGTAGGCCTTGAACCTTGCATCAGACTGGTGTCCCATTCAAAGGGGATGCTGTGATCTCGGTCACTTATACATCATGGAAACTAGGTAATTGACCTTAAGAGTCCTATAGTTTAAGAAAAAGACACAATTCTTAAGAAGATGACAGGATAGTCATGGCCAGTACTGGATTAACCATTCAGCCAAATAAGCACATGCGTGGAGCTACAAGGGAAGCGGGCATCTGAGCTGAGCTGCTGAGACCCCCTTCGGTCATGACTGACTGTGGAATTGCACCTAGACAGTTACCCTCCCAGGCACAAGTCCGGGCAAGGTTGTCTTATGGAAGACCAGCAGTCACCCATGCACACCGGCCTCCCCTCTCCATGTCACCAGTGTTATCCAAGGGAAAGGCAAAGGGGCCGATACAGCTTGGCACCTGTGATGTCACAACTCATTTCTACAGCTGAGTGAACTGGAGTAACGTAAAATAAAGTGTCTTGCTCAAGAACACAACACGCAGCCTGGTCTGAGATTCAAACTCACAACTTCATGATTGTAAGCTTGATGCTCTAACCACTGAGCCATGCGCCTTCACAGAGTCCTACAGTTTAAGAAAAAGACACACAATTCTTAAGAAGATGACAGGATAGTCATGGCCAGCACTGGATTAACCATTCAGCCAAATAAGCACTTGCTTGGAGCATCAAAGGAAGTAGGCATCACAGAAATGGTAAATAGTTTATGGCACAAAAGAAATCTCTTTAAACTTGCTAAAATAATATTCGGGATGTTTTATCTCTGCTAAGTATAGAATCAGATGTGTTATGTTAGATTAATTTTGAGGATTTGCTCAAAGATTTTGCATTTAAAAAATGTAAGAGGAAAATTTTCAAATATAAATAAAGTGGAAGTAGACAAAAATAAACATTATTTTCCATTTTACTGTTCTTTCTTCATTTTGAAAAATAAAAATTTACTTTATAGTTTATTATTGTTTTGAATTACATATATATGAGGGCACCAGAATCTTTAAAGTTCTTAGGGCCTCTATGGGTCTTAATCAAGCAACAACTCACAGCTGGAGCAATTTTTATCCAATAGTCTGCACAGCCAAGGCAGATTTAAGTTAAACATTATCATCTGTCTTTACAAAGGAACATTATCATCTAGGCGTAGGAGTGGCTGTGTACTTACCTACCACATGGTTCCAGGTTCAGTCCCACTGCGTGGCACCTTGGGCAAGTGTCTTGACCAAAGCTTTGTGAGTGGATTTGGTAGAGGGAAACTGAAAGAAGCCCATCATATAGATGTATATATATATATCGGTGGCACGTAAAAAGCACCATCTGTTCATGGCTGTTGCCACCCTCGCCTGGCTCCTGTGCCGGTGGCACGTAAAAAGCACCCACTACACTCACGGAGTGGTTGGCGTTAGGAAGAGCATCCAGCTGTAGAAACACTGCCAGATCAGACTGGGCCTGGTGCAGCCTTCTGGCTTCCCAGACCCCAGTTGAACCGTCCAACCCATGCTAGCATGGAAAGCGGACGCTAAACGGAGATGATGATGATATATATATATATGTATGTGTGTGTATATGTTTGTGTGTCTGTGTTTGTCCCCCCAACATTGCTTGACAACCGATGCTGGTGTTTTTATGTCCCTGTAACTTAGCAGTTCGGCAAAAGAGATCAATAGAATAAGTACTAGGCTTACAAAGAATAAGTCCTGGGGTTGAATTGCTCGACTAAAGGTGGTGCTCCAGCATGGCCACAGTCAAATGACTGAAACAAGTAAAAGAGTATCTGTCTTAACAAAGGAAGGACAAAATGAATAGTATAGTCCAAGCTACACAATTCCTAATCATCATTTTAGCATCCACTTTTCCATACTTGGAAGAATTTGTTGAGGTGGATTTTCTACAGTTGGATGCACTTCCTGTTGCTAACCCTTATTCGTTTCTAGGTAAAGCAATATTTTTTTCCATGACCAGACATGTTTTCATGGGATATTGGAAATAAATAACACTGCTTGTATGATAATGACACTCACTGACAACTATCATGTGATATCAAGGCCAGGAGATAGTAAAACACACACACACCAGGACTATCACTGAAGACGCTTTCTCAAAGTGCCATGCAGTGGGACTGAACCTGAAACCATATGGTCGGGAAGCAAACTTCTTAACCACAACAGTCATGCCAACTCTCTTACAAATTCTACCAAATCCAACTCCATCATCATCATCATCATCATCTGTTTAACATCCGCTTTCCATGCTAGCATGGGTTGGACAATTTTGACTGAGGGCTGGTGAACCAGATGGCTGCACCAGGCTTCAATCTTGATCTGGCAGAGTTTCTACAGCTGGATGCCCTTCCTAAAGCCAACCACTCCGAGAGTGTAGTGGGTGCTTTTTATGTGCCACCAGCACTGGGGGCCAGTCAGGCAGTACTGGCAACGACCTCGCTTGAATCTTTTTAGGAGTTGATAAATAAGGAACCAGTCTGGGATAGCGGATTGCCATAATGTTTTAAGCATTATGTACCAGTCGGATTGGTGTCCTCATCTTGATTGTTGCCTTTTTCACTACATTTTGGCTGTTGTACTCTCCAGCCTTCTTCAGGTGTGTTGTGATTCACCTTAGTGCTTTGCCTGGTATTGAACTCAGAGTCCGTAGGTGACTGCACTGCATTAACCAGAGCCTTTATCCACTACTCTGTGCCCGTAGTGTCAGGATGAATTTTTAAGGTTTATAAACCTTCATTGATGTTTTATGTTGGCTCCATATTGATTGGATAATACAATTCTATATTTCTGAGATGAGAAGTTTTATAGTTTGTATTAGTTGGACAAATACATAATGTAAAATTCCTCATGTGTTTATGTCCCCATAACTTAGCGGTTCAGCAAAAGAGACTGATAGACTAAGCACTCGGCAGCGGTGGCATCCATCCATCTCGAGAGACGTTGGTGTAGCTCAGAAAAGGTGGTGGGTTTATCTGCACTTAATGGTGTGGCTGTGCAGACCAATCATCGAGTGGCAGTCAATCTTCGATACCACTGGAATGTCCTCTCCAGTCCTCTTCCTGTTGAGCTACAAGGCCTGGGCAGAGACTAAGCACTAAGCTTTGAAAAAATAAGCCTTGGGGGTCGATTTGTTTGACTAAAAACCCTTCAAGGTGTGCTCCAGCATGGTCACAGTCAAAGACTGAAACAAGTAAAAGATAAAAGATCTTAATATAGAATTGTTAAAGATTATGCCATCAACCAGCCCCCCCCCCACCTCCCCACAAAATTTCAGGCCATATACCTATAATAGGATTATTAATGCTATCTCTCAAAGGAAGAAGGCTGGCAGAATCGTTAGGGCATTAAGCAAAATTAACAGATATGGCAAGACTACTCATCTTGCCATATCTGGTTTTTGGTTCTTTATATCTCAAATTCAAACTCTGCTTTGGTGCCAATAATATAAACTTAAAACATAAAGAATTGGAATAAATACCACATTGCATTTTATCTGATGCTCCAAAGATTCTACCAAAGACCATCACTTTTTTAAGCCAAGATTTGATAATAATACAGAATGCTGCCAGGATTTGAGATCAGAAAGCAAGATGCCTTCAGCAGTTTCATAAACAGCAGTTTAATGTCCTCTATAAATATATAAATATATCTTTAATAATCCATCCATCCATTTTCTCTGCCCACTATTCCTGGAAGGATTCTTGGGGTAGAGTTATCAGGCACCTCCTCCGTAGGATCCTATCAGAGGCATCCATCATTACACTTTCTGGTTGGATGACCAACTGAGACGATGGGTATTTTCTAACCATCTCATACTTGGTCTACCCCTGGGTCTCTTGTCAGTGGGCTCAGCTTAAAGAATGGATCTTTTCGGTTTGAATGGCAGTTTTTAACATAATTTCTAGGTAACTAAAAAATTTTAAACTTCGTATACTGGTAGAATGTGTTTATAAAACATCATTTTCTCTTGGCTTTATTGAGAAAATTCTGTAGTTTGTAACATATTTCGTCTTTAATTTCTTGCATTTCGGCAATTTGAACCAATCAATGATGTCTATTGAGGTGAAAGCATTCTGTGCCGTATGAATATGTCCCTCGTTTAAGAAACAGATTGGGTTTATTTACATTTGTGAAGAAAAAAATTATACCCTTCCCCCACCCCTAACCCTAACCCTAAAACAGATTGAAATGCAATAGATTGATACTAGGGTCATAATTATGGGTGACAATTTCATATGACACCGCTGCAGTTTTTTTTCTGAGACTTTCTAATCACATGTCTGTAGTACCAGAGCTGTGATCTCTCAATATCCAGAAGTAGCAGCCCAGCCTGGAGAGACCCCTTCATCTCTGAGCTATGCACTATGTATTCTGGAGACCTTTTGGAAAAATCCCATTCCAGCCTCAGTCATTTCTTTACATCCTATACAAGATATATATTTGTTGGGCTGTGTCAGTGAGTTGGCAGAATCATCTGGTTCACTGGGTGAAATGCTTAGCGGCATTTCTTCCATTTTTACATTCTGAGTTCAAATTCTGCTGAGATCAACTTTGCCTTTCATCCTTTAGGGGTCAATGAAGTAAGCACCAGTTGAATACTTGTTGGCCTTGTGGCAAAATTCGAAACCAGCATTTGTTGGGTTGTTACTTCATTTTATGAACTCCAGAAAGGTAAAATGCAAAGCAGAGCTTGGCAGCATTTGAACTATGAATGTAAAGTTCTTTAAGATATTTTTTCCAATGCACAACAATTCTATCAGTTCACCACCTGCTAATTATTCCACATAGAGATAATAATAATTATTATCATTATTTCTAATTCTAGCACAAGGTTTGAAATACCTGAAGTAGTATACAGTCAATGAAACTGACCCCAGTACATGACAGGTATTTTATTTTAACGATCCTAAAAGGGTGAAGGACGAAATTGAAATCAGACCACAAAGGGCTGTATCTGAATACTGTAGAACATTTTGCCTGATACTATTAGGATAATAATTTTTAATAAAGGCTCTAGGTTACAACTACAGAATAGGGCTTAGATGATTATGTAGACCCAGTAATTTACTAAAACTTTATTTCATGCCCCCCACCCGCATCAGAAGGACAGAGGGCAACGTTAGCCTCAGCTGTATTAGTAATAGAGATAGCAAAAATATTTTTTTACTAATTTTGATGCAAAGCTAGTAATTTTGAGGGGAGATGTTTAGCTGATTACATCAACTTCGGTACTCACCTGTTACTTATGTTATGGACCCCAAATGCAAAGTCATTACAGGTGGAATTTAAGCTCAAAAGACAAAGCATCAGAAGAAATGCTACAAAGCATTTTGCTTAATGCCCTAATGATTCTGCCAGCCTTCTGCCTTTGAGAGATAGCATTGATAATCCTATTATAGGTATGTTTGTTCCTTCTCAAGCCAGGCCTAGCTCATAGGGCCAGTTTCCCAGTTTCCTTGGCGTATAGGTTCCCCACCTGGACAGGATGCTGGTCTGTTGCAGGTGAGCTGCTAGATGCAGGAGGAAAGAGTGAGAGAAAGTTGTAGCGAAAGAGTCAGCAGAAGTTCAACATTACTTTCTGCCAACTCAGAAGGGCCAGTTTCCCAGTTTCGTGGCGTATAAATTCCCCACCTGGACAGGACACCGGTCCATCACAGGATTATACACTTTTGCCAGCTGGGTGGACTGGAGCAACATGAAATGAAGTGTCTTGCTCAAGAACACAACGCGTTGCCCGGTCCAGGAATTGAAACTGCTATCTTATGATCAGGAGTCCAACACCCTAACCATGCACCTCCACTGGACCACCACAGCCTTTCAATGTTTAAAAACTAGTTTTATAAATACTTTCAAAGTTTTGTCTTTCACACATTCACTTGTCTAGGTTTGCAATAGGACTCTCTGGGAGAACATGTTTCATCATCATCATCATCACCATCACCATCACCATCATCATAATCATCATCATCATCATTTAATGTCTGCTTTCCATGCTAGTATGGGTGGGACGGTTTCACAAGAGCTGGCCAGGCAGAAGCCTGCACCAGACTTCTGTGACTGTTTTGGTAGGATTTTTACAGCTGGATGCCCTTCCTAACACCAACCATTCAGCAGAGTGGACTTAGTGCTTCTTACGTGGCACAAGCACAAGTGAGGTCGGTTTTGGCAAGGATTTTACTGCTGGTTGCCCTTCTGAACACCAACCACTTTAAAAGCACCCAGTGTGGACTGGGTGCTTTTAAGTGGCACCTGCACTGACAGGGTAACCATGTACTTGTAAGACAAAAAATTTTTTTTAAATTTCAAGAGAGGAGGGGCATTGGAGGAGGTGATCTTGTGCTGGATGAGGGAAGATTATTGTGAGACAGATACAAATATCTTGCTGTAGAAGAAGTTCAAGCTTACCCAGCCGGAGGAAGAGATCAGGAATGAAGACAGAAACAGGTGTGTTACTGCAAAGAAATACATGACCACCCAGCCTGAGGGAAGTGCAGGCAGGAGAAGGAAACATGTTGAACTATGTTAAGTGTTAAAGAAAGAAATCTAGTCGTTTCTTGCAATCATCATCATCATCATCATCGTTTAACATCCGTTCTCCATGCTAGCATGGGTTGGACGGTTCGACTGGGGTCTGGGAAGCCAGAAGGCTGCACCAGGCCCAGTCTGATCTGGCAGTGTTTCTACAGCTGGATGCCCTTCCTACCGCCAACCACTCCGTGAGTGTAGTGGGTGCTTTTTACGTGCCACCTGCACAGGTGCAAGGCGAGGCTGGCAATGGCCACGATTGGATTGGTGCATTTTATGTGCCACTGGCACAGAAACCAGTTAAAGCGGCGCTGGCATCGGCCACGATTCGGATGGTGCTTTTTACATGCCACCGGCACGAAAGCCAGTCTAGGCGGCACTGGCATCGGCCACGTTCAGATGGTGCTTTTACGTGCCACCGTCTCAGGGATCACAACTGCAGTTTCCATTGATTTTGATGTTGGTGGAAACTGCAGTAAATACATCAAAAGCAAAATTTTTTCATGGACCCTTAGAATGCTATTGCAGATTTCCAACTTATTATTTTCCTTGCGTGGACCTCCAAAATCTTATGTGAACCCCAACAGGTCATATGGACCCCTGTTGAGAACCATAGGTTTAAGCAGTAGTGCAGTGATAAGGGTGCTCTGCTCCAGGTGATGCTTTGATGAAGACAGCACTTTTGAGCTGTTGTATATGGGCAGGGGTCAATCTGAAGAGCTGCCCTGGGTGTCACATGCTGTGGTTAAGCCACAGTATTTAATCCCAGACGACTCTTGATCTGCCAGATCTATAATCAGATTTATTCAAGCATTATCCACCATTTACATTATCCTCGGTATTTTCTCTTTTTAATTCTTTCAATTTGGAAAGTAGATATATCTGCTCAAAATTTCATTAACATTAGATACAGAAAGTGGTTATCAACCCACATCTTTGATTCATAGCTCATTTTATGTTGCAAGAATTGGAGACATCCCCAGGGACAATTTTTACAAAAAAGACAATTTTTCAGATTTTCTTAGTTTTTTTTTTTTCCACATATTTCATCAAATATCTCTTTGCAGAGCAAGAATCAAATACTTTTAGCAATGGATTTTGAAAACTGTATTTCCTGCAGGAAATACCGAAATATTGAATTGCAGAAGCAGAAAATATCAATTCTATTGGGTTGTCTGGAAAGTTCGTGCCGATTTTTAAAGGAAAGAAAAAGGTCGATAAATACTTGCCATTACATTTTCAATCAACCAAATATGAACCATTTTGTTGCACAATGCATCTCCATCTTTCCTTTAACTTGAAAATACCCTCTTCCCAGAATTGAGGTGGTTTCATGGCAAAGAATTCATCAAGGTATCTTTTTATGTCATCCAAGGAGCTGAAATTTTTACCATTAAGACTATTCTGCAGAGACCTGAATAAGTAGAAATCCGAAGGAGCAATATCTGGTGAATATGGAGGGTCGGGTAACACATCCCAGCCGAGCTGCAGCAATTTTTGTCTGCTTCCTGAAGCATCAAGTGCCGAAAATGAACTTTCTTATCATCTATTTTAAAGGGTTACAGAATTAACACAGGTTATAGGAACATAAATCTTCTTCCACGAAAAGATAGCTTAAACTGTGCTCTAAATGGAGGTGTAGTCAAATCCTATTTTATGGACTCAACCATGTTCTAAAATAAGTCGAAAGGTAAGCTACTATAAATCAGCACGAACTTTCCAGATGACCTAATAATTTTTGGTGGATAGTTAATATTATGAGAATGACCATGAAATTTAATCACACACTACAAAGGTTTAAAATGGCAGGTTATGATTTAATGGAAATTTGGCTGCTATTCCTAGCAGGTTGAATGACCACAAAAATATTCTGGTGCAGAATGTCAGTATTGTCTGACAAACAACACCTGTTTGCCTGTAATAGACCAGCAATAAAAAAGCAATAGACCAGCGGTTCAATCCAGAAAGTTGTTTCATCTTTCAGCAATTTAATATTATCAAGTTCTTCTGCAAAATAGCTTACCTTTGCATCTTCATTCCACCTTTCTTCCCCTTGGCTGTGGTGACATTTATTCTAATCTTTCGTGGTAGACAGATGATGATGATGATGATCATGATAGTGAAGGTTGAAATATGATAGTGAAAGCAGAGTAGCAGGAAAAATGTAAATGATTGGTCTAGGTCTCCTTATCTAGTCTGTCTGTCTGTCTATCTATCACTCTATCTATCTATCTATCTTTTTTTTTTGTTTCAGTTATTAGATTGTGGTCATGCTGGGGCACTACATTGAAGAATTTTAGTCAGATGAATTGACCCCCCAACACCTGTTTCTTTACTACCCACAAGGGGCCAAACACAGAGAGGACAAACAAGGACAGACAAATGGATTAAGTCAATTATATCGACCCCAGTGCGTAACTGGTACTTATTTAATCGACCCCAAAAGGATGAAAGGCAAAGTTGACCTCGACAGAATTTGAACTCAGAACGTAATGGCAGACGAAATACCTATTTCTTTACTACCCACAAGGGGCCAAACACAGAGAGGACAAACAAGGACAGGCAAACGGATTAAGTCGATTATATCGACCCCAGTGCGTAACTGGTACTTATTTAATTGACCCCGAAAGGATGAAAGGCAAAGTCGACCTCGGTGGAATTTGAACTGAGTGTAACGGCAGACGAAATATGGCTACGCATTTCGCCCGGCGTGCTAACGTTTCTGCCAGCTCACTGCCTTGACCCCCAACATCTATTATTGCTTTTTAAAACCTGGTACTTATTTTATCGGCCTCTTTTGCTGAACTGCTAATTTACAGGTATGCCAATACTCCAACACTAGTTGTCAAGCAGTGGTGGGGGAAAAACACCGACTCAAACACACACATATACAACAGGCTTCTTTCAGTTTCTGTCTACCAAATCCACTCACAAGGCTTTGGCCAGCCTGAGGCTATAGTAGAAGACCCTTGTGCAAAGTGCTACACAGTGGAATTGAACTCAGGACCATATGATTGAGAAGCAAACTTCTTACCATAGAGCCAACTATCTATCTATCTATCTATCTATCTATCTATCTATCTATCTATCTATATTATATATTAATTTATAGATTGGCTGTGTGGTAAGTAGCTTGCTTACGAACCACATGGTTCCGGGTTCAGTCCCACTGCGTGGAACCTTGGGCAAGTGTCTCCTGCTATAGCCTCGGGCTGACCAAAGCCTTGTGAGTGGATTTGGTAGACGGAAACTGAAAGAAGCCCGTCGTATATATGTATATATATGTGTGTGTGTGTGTTTGTGTTTGTCCCCCCAACATTGCTCGACAACCGATGCTGGTGTGTTTACGTCCCCGTAACTTAGCGGTTCGGCAAAAGAGACCGATAGAATAAGTACTAGGCTTACAAAGAATAAGTCCTGGGGTCGATTTGCTCGACTAAAGGCGGTGCTCCAGCATGGCCGCAGTCAAATGACTGAAACAAGTAAAATAGTATGTATGCATGTATTGAAAGAGAGAGAGAGAGAGATAGATAGAGAGAGAGAGAGAGAGAGAGAATAGAAATGTAAAAGATAGAACGTAGTATGTTGCAAATGAGAGTGTGTGAGTGAGCGACAGAGGGAAAGTGATATAAAGTGCATGAGAGAGTGGCCAAGGAGAGTGAACGAGGTGTGGCAGTGACCGAGAGAGTGATAAAGAGAGGAAGGGAGAAAGAGAGAGGGAGATATGCAAGAGTAAAAGACATCTCTCACAGTACCGTTATCATTGCAAGTACTACTACTACTACTACTATCGCCAGTATCTCTCTCTCTATAGACTAACATCATCGTTATCATCATCGTCATCGTAACAAATACTGCGCCTCTTTAAAAACGAACAGAATAAATAACAAACAAAACACGAAACTTCATAAATCGAAAACCCACACTTGCAACAGAGCAACCAACCGGAGCTGTTCTACAATTTGTATCTCATCAGTTTATACTAACTGGAGCCAAATATTACTAGAAAATAGTGGGGGGTGAAAAGCAAGAGCTAAGAGAGAGAAGGAAAAGAGCGGCGGTTGCGGCCTTGATTCGTGTGCTAACTGCTCAGCGATTTGTCAGTCCTCGTTGAAAATAGGGTATATATTAGCGCTAAACCCACCCGTCTGTTTACCCCTGTTCTTTTAGCTCGTGTGCAGGAACTGTCGTCTTGTCCTGGTCGTTTCGTTCGTTGTGTCCTCCTCGTTTGATTCTCACTTTTTTTCTTTTCCCTATTCTTTTCTTTACTACTGACCCAGCTAGACACAAACCTTCAAGTCTTGTGGTTTTTGGACTTCAGTTGATAAAAGAAAACAAAAAACAATCGAACCACTTTATATATATATATAAGAATATTACGAAAAACATCAGTAACAAGCAAAAATGCCTTCAACTCCGGAACAAATAGCTCGTTATGAGAAGGTAAATATTGAAAATTTCTTTATTCTTCTTTCAATTACTTACAATTATAGATCTTTTAACTTGATTTGATTGATTGACTTAATTCTTCTTTTAATTATTATTACTAAAAACGTCCGTTTTTTCCTTGCATCCCATCCCCCGGTTCTGTGTAAAGCCCTTCTACTATTTTCTGTCTCTTTGCTCCCGCGGTAAATTATCATCATTGTTGATTATTACTACTATAACTTATTGATATCATTGTATCAACAATATTGCTACTATTTAATGGGTGGGTGTGGAATCTTGTACGTCGGACGAATATATCTCGTATTTATTAAAATCCTCTCTGCTTCTGTAACCTTTCATCTCTCTGGGAGGGGTTGATAAAACGAGTACCTGTCAATTAGTACCTGCGGTGCTAATTAAATACACAGCATCAATTCCTTACCAAAATGTAAGGCCTTGTTCTTGCGTCATGAAACATTATTGCTATTAATATTGCCAATTATTAGGGTGGAAATCGTTGAATTTCATATAGAATACATTCTGGTATTTAATTGAAATCTTGTTAGGGTTAATTTTGCCTTTCATTCCACCGAGATCGGTAAAACAAGCACCGATCATAACATTTTCTTCCCTAAAATGTGCGACCTTTCGTTTTAAGTTACAGATTATTCCTATTAAAGGTCTCTTACATATGTAAAAGATCAACTGTTACACGTATAAATATGTCTTGTTGATTTGTCCCGTCTGCATTTTTAGTCTTATTAAAGTAGGTCTGCACTTTTGTTATATAACATAAATCATGTGAACGTGTGTATAATATATATATATATATATAAATACACACACACGTAGATGAGTTCCACAAATATGTGTGTATATATAATATATCTGTTAGTGTGTGTTTTGATTAAGATTATATTAGTTACATAATGTTTATACAGAGATCTATATTATATATATATAAACTTGTAATTATTGAGGTACACAGAGAGATAGACATTGATCACGTATACGCATATATATATATATATATATATATATATATATATATATATATATATATATATATATATATATATATATACATATATATATATATATATATATATATATATATATATATATATAACGTATACACACAGGTTTATATTTATATACATTCACATACACGGCATGTACAACACAAGACCCAGCAGATGTTTATCAAACACAGATATACAGATATATATCATGTAGACGTATGTTCTAGAGAACGTGGTGTTGTTTAACTCTAGGCCAACCGCGATACCAGTGGACTTATGATCGGAAACGTCTCAGTTATAATCAGCCGCCTTTTATTTACTTATTTTATCAGATACAGTATACTTAACAGTGTAAGATGTAATAATATAAGGTGATTTTGTGTGCTATTTTATTTAGCAGTTCGAACACCCATATAGAGATTTTCTTGTTAGCTGAATTAAGAACATGTTTTTAGCCCCAGGTCGGCACTGAACGAGTGATCTTACGATCTATGACATTCTAGCCGTAAACATTCTATCTTCTTACATTCTTGGCTATGTAGGACGATAGTAGCCAGACTAGTCCTATTTAAAATAGTAGGGATGTGATTTGCGGGAAATGTTGTTGTTTTTGACAGACTCTGTGACCATGTTGAGATTCCGTCGACTAAATGTAGAGCGTTACAGACGTTGTATGTGTATGCTATATAGACACATGTAGAAATAATATTTGCCTAGAATACACACACACATGTATATAATGTCTGTATATATATACATATGTATATATATATGTTTGTGTAGTAATGGGGCCTCAAGTGCCCACGAATTCGAAGGAGCACCACCATGACATGCTGTACACCCACAGTTTGTGTGGGCGCTTGTATATATTATACCTTGTAGCATATCGTCTCGATCTCTAATATGTACATCTATCTATCTATCTATCTATCTATCTATACATCTATATATACATCTATCTATCTATCTATTAATATGTACATCTATCTATCTTTCTATCTATATATCTTTCTATCTATCTTTCTATCTATCTTTCTATCTATCTATCTATCTATCTATCTATCTATCTATCTATCTATCTATCTATCTATCTATCTATCTATCTACACACACACACACACACACACGCACATGTTGTGATGTATGTATATATATTAATTGGTTTATTTATGTAGCTGCGATGTTCGTAAGTGTATGTGTGAACACACACACGTATACACACACAAATGCGTGTATAAATGTATATAGTAAGCCCGTGCATCAGATGTATGTCACAACACATGTAGTCTTACTAGGTTACTACATTTTCTGCTGCATACAGATATAATTAAATACCTCCACGTTGGTGTGACGAATTGGTTAGAAACAACAGCATCAACTGGCACCGAGAACCCTTCAAATTGCGCTTTACCATTTGAAAACCACGAAAACCACATTGAATAATACAAACCTAAAGACAAATTTTAAAGGACAAGATGATATCAATTGGGCGATGTTTGATCAAGTCTGACCTGAAGCTAAACCACAACATATATACACTTTGCCACGAGTGTTTCATTTCGATTATTGATCTACGTGTTCGAGTCTGACCCAAAGCTTGTACGTTATATCAAGTATTAGAACATAATCGATCGTGTATCTGTTCGATGAGGGTCGGCGTGGTTCTGTTGTATAACAAGTGCTTTTGCAACATACAGCCGGACGCCTATAAATGGCTAATTACCATTTTGTATACACACACACACATGCAGACATATATACATACATACTCTTTTACTTGTTTCAGTCATGTGACTGTGGCCATGCTGGAGCACCGACTTTAGTCGAGCAAATCGACCCCAGGACTTATTCTTCGTAAGCCTAGTACTTATTCTATCGGTCGCTTTTGCCGAATCGCTAAGTTACGGGGACGTAAGCACACCAGCATCGGTTGTCAAACGATGTTGTGTGGGGGACAAACACAGACACACAAACATATACACACACACATATACATACATATATACGACGGGCTTCTTTCAGTTTCTGTCTACCAAATCCACTCAAGGCTTTGATCGGCCCGAAGGTATAGTAGAAGACACTTACCCAAGGTGCCACGCAGTGGGACCGAATCCGGAACCATGTGGTTGGTAAGCAAGCTACTTACCACACAGCCACTCCATACATCCAAGCATCCATACGTCCGTCCATGCATACATACATACATACATACATACATACTCGCATACATAGACGTATCATAGACTCGGTAACAGCAGGGTCAGTGGGGTGTGCTTGCACCCGCTAAAATTTTCGGGGGAAATGAAAATGTTTTGAACCCCCATGCATATTTCACTCCCATACTCCCGTATCTGTGAGTAATTAATGTATGCAACATAAATGAAGCGAAGATAGCTCAATCCGGGAATTGAAACCTCGGCCGCAGATTCGCTTTATCAGGAGTTTCTCCCACTGACACAGTCCGAACTCATGATGGTCTCTTATTATAATTCATTATAATTCCATCCATATCTATGATTCCTTACATGCACATTATATCGACCCCAATACTTGACTGCCACCATTTGGTCTTAGAACGGAAAGTACCGTCGCTTAAATGCCGCAAGCATTGGTTCTTGTTTCCGACTCTAACGATTGTGCCACCAATCTATAATTTCTCGAACCACGCAGAATGATTCGACGTAAATAGTTCGACCTAAATCGTTTTCAGATCACACCCTGCTTTTTTCTTTTCCTTTTGTTTTTAAAGAAAACATTGGACTATGTAGTGTCAAGGCTATCTTGGCAGCAGTAAAGGCCCCTGGGTCCTATAGTATCTATACATAGATCATAATTGGACCCCTTCAACTCGTGGAACTCCCGGGTTGCTGCCTAGTGCGTCTGAGCCTTTAGACGGTTCTGTGTACTGTTAGATATATAAAGAGTACAGGAAGCTCACTGTGGGAACAACTTCAATTATGCTTTTATTTATGTTTTATTCAAATAAGTTAACTGGGTTAACGTTTACTTTAACACCCGGCCACCAAAAGAAAAGGAAAAAAAAAACAAGTGTAATAGGTATTTAAAATTTGTATTAAACGAAAAACGAAACAAAAAAAAATGCGCCAATGAGCCGGGGTGGGTGGGGAGAGGACTTTCGGAAAATTCACAAGATCCGATTTTTTCCTTCGTAACTTTTAGGAAAATGTATCATGGTGAGAGAAACAAATTCATAAATATGGTTGTGAATATGTTTTCACCAAGGAAAAAAGTTAAGGGCGATTTAGCTGGGGCTTTTTTTTTAACACATCTCCACCGTTGGGATCTTTTATAAAAAACCTTTTGATCAACGAAAAATAAAGGAATTTCAAACTTCTTTCCATTACACTCAAGCAAAAAAAAAATACATTATGAATTTCTTTCTCTTCCAAAGTCTTCTCTCCACCCCTCGGAAAAAATATTTTCCCCACAAATTTCTTTGTAATCGTAATCTATGCCATTTAAATGGTATTTGTATGAAATTTCATTAAAAGTTATCCTTTTTCCTAAAAGTTATGAGAGAAAAATTCCGGTTCTTGTGAATTTTCCGAAAGTCCTCCCCCCCCCCGGTTCGTTGGCGCAAATTTTTGTTTTCATATTCGTTTAATACACATTTTTTTGATCTTCTCGGTTTGAACGGCAGTTTTTAACATAATTTCTAGGTAACTAAAAAATTTTAAACTTCGTATACTGGTAGAATGTGTTTATAAAACATCTTTTTTTGTTGGCGTTATTGAGAAAATTCTATAGTTGGTAAGATATTTGTTGTTGTTTTTTCTTCAATTTCTGCAATTTCAACCAATCACTGACGTCTATTGAGGTAAAAAAAACATTCTGTGCCGTATGAATATGTCCCTCGTTTAAGAAACAGATTGGGTTTATTTACATTTGTGAAGAAAAAAAAAGATACCCTTCCCCCCACCCTTAACCCTAACCCTAACTAACCCTAACCTTAAAATAGATTGAAATGCAATAGATCGACACTAGGGTCATAATTATGGGTGACAATTTCATATGACCCCGCTAGAAAAAACTGCCGTTCAAACCGAAAAGATCCGAATATTTTTTTTTTCACACCTATTACACTTGTTTCCTTATTTTGTTTGTTTTGATGGCCGGGTGTAAAAGTAAGCATTAACCAGTATTTGCAAAGTGGTGCTTGTTATTAGTGAAGCCGTTTCAAAGGGTGGCCAAAAACTGAAATAAGCAGTATTGGTTTTGTGTGAGGAATTGGCATGAAGCCCAGAAGAAAAAAAAGAGATGTTTTGCTGAAGAACATAACATAATGCTGCATTGGGTTACGATGATAATGATGAAGATGGTAATGGTGTTGCTGCCTGTCATGGTTTCTAACTCTTGTACGGGGACCACATATTTATGCCACAGGGTTTCGCTTATATCTTTTACCGTATTTTTCTCCTTTTACTGGTTTGTCATTGGATTGTGGCCATGCTGGGGCACAGTTTTGAAGGTTTTTAATTCAACAAATCGACCCCAGTACTTACTATTTTTAAAGCCTGGTACTTATTCCATCGATCCCTTTCTGCTGAGTTGCTAATTTACGGGGATGCAAACAAACCAACTCGCAAGGCTTTGAAGGTTTTTAATTCAACAAATTGACCCCAATACTTATTTTTAAAGCCTGGTACTTATTCCATCGATCCCTTTCTGCTGAGTCGCTAATTTACGGGAATGCAAACAAACCAACTCACAAGGCTTTGGTCAGTGCAAAGCTATAATAGAAGACACCCAAGACGCTACACAATGGGACTGAACCGTTGACCTCATAGTTGGGAAGCAAGCTTCTTAACCCCACAGCCCAAACCTGTATACTGTTGGTGGTTAAGTCAACCATGATGCAAAGATAGAATGCACAGTCCACTCCCGAGCGGATGTGGTAGATGTACAAACACCGAAAGAATATATAGTTGGGGTTTCAGTTTGTGTCTCTCCTGCCCTAATAATTCTTTCCAATATAGGCACAAGACCTGAAATTTTTGGGGAAGGGGACTAATCGATTACATTGACACCAGTGTTTCACTGGTATGACCCTGAAAGAATGAAAGGCAAAGTCGACCTTGGCGGAATTTGAACTCAGAACGTAAAGACGGGACAAATGCCGTTAAGCATTTCCCCCAGTGTGACATGGGTAGAACCCTTCAACAAGATTGTTGGAGGAACACGCTGTCTTCTAATATCTCATTTTTGGCATGATTTCTTAGGGGTAGTGTTATTCCTAACAATAACCGCTTTACAGAATGTACTGGGTGTATTTTTCATGGCTCCAGCACTAGAGTGGTCCCCTTGTCATCAGCAATACTAAATTGCTCTTGAGCCTTGAATTATTGTTGTTCAGATCAATTACCAAACAGTGTGTATGCATGTGTGTGCGTGTGTGTAGCCAAAACTCTAAACATCCATTTGAACTGATCTAAAACGATAAAGAAATCTTGAAATTCCAATTTTAATATATTTTAATTTTAAAAAATGTTGTTCATTCTCTACAGCTTTCATTCTCTGCAATTGCCTCCTCTGTGTTTCCTTGTTTTCAGTCTTAAAACTTATAAACTTATATTTACATCTCTGTCACATCTGCCTGCCATTTTAATTTATATATATATATATATATATATATTTATAAAATACAAAATGGGACAAGAATGCAAAACATCCGGACAACTAGGGTATACAAAAAAGGGACAACAAAACATCCAGATAGACAATACATAAATATAATAGTGGGGTAGGCTGGTTTATGGAGCAACCCGATAAACTGTCTTACTCCACTGTAATATTAACTGCTCTATATCTTAGAGTGTGTTTCTCCTCTGGGTTTAAGTATTTCTACAAACGATATGTGTATATATATATGTATATATATATATATATATATATATATATATATATATATAGGGAGAGTTTACGAAAAAAACAAAAGACGAAGACAGGTGGTGTACAAAACAAACAGGTGTATTAGTATAACGCTCAGGAATAGAAAAAGTCATTTACGTTTCGAGCCTACGCTCTTCTACAGAAAGGGACACAGAAAAAACAAGGATATATATATATATATATATATATATATATGGTGCTGATCTTGGAAGCATCAAGTCATCCTCCCTGGGAAGACTGCATTGGGTGTAAGAGGTGGAAATATGCTGAGCTGGTGGAGAGATGTCAAAGCAGTGGCTGCTAAGCAAGGTGGGATCCCATTTAAGTGGCAAGCTGAGGCTTTGCAGGCCAGTCCCTCTGCAGAACTTACAACATGATTGGCATCACAGGAGCCAGTAGGCAGAAGGCCACCAGGCTGGCTTTGGAGGTGGTGGAGGCTGGTTGAAGGTGTTTTGTGGATCAGGGTGCAAGCACTGGGAGGGACACTGTAGTGATTGGGAGTGAAACACTCTAACCACTAGGCCATGTGCCTTTACTTATATATGTGTGTGTATGTATATAGACATTTATGAATTTTATATATATATATATATATATATATAGCAATAATAATTCTCTAAATGAGATATAGACAGTGACTGCTCCGTAATATAAGGGATATTAGCCAACCGAATATGGCTAGGGACAGGGCAGGGTGGTGGGGATGTCACTGTTGCAGTTAGCCCCAGGCGAACATCAACGTCACCAGATAGGCCTGACGCCATCACGGCGTCCTCTATCCTGCAAAGGGAGATCACTCACCAAGAAGCCGATACCACACACGGACCTAGGTTTCAAGGTGTATTGCCTATTATCAACGTGTGGTAGGCATCGCTTCTTGATGAACGACCAACTTTGCAAGATATATATAAGGATTTTCAAGTAAATACATTTACTGATTTCGAAAATCTGTTCGACAGCAATAATAATTCTCTAAATGAGATATAGACAGTGACTGCTCCGTAATATAAGGGATATTAGCCAACCGAATATGGCTAGGGACAGGGCAGGGTGGTGGGGGTGTCACTGTTGCATTTAGCCCCAGGCGAACTGGTGAGTGATCTCCCTTTGCAGGATAGAGGACGCCGTGATGGCGTCAGGCCTATCTGGTGACGTTGATGTTCGCCTGGGGCTAAATGCAACAGTGACACCCCCACCACCCTGCCCTGTCCCTAGCCATATTCGGTTGGCTAATATCCCTTATATTACGGAGCAGTCACTGTCTATATCTCATTTAGAGAATTATTATTGCTCTCGAACAGATTTTCGAAATCAGTAAATGTATTTACTTGAAAATCCTTATATATATCTTGCAAAGTTGGTCGTTCATCGAGAAGCGATGCCTACCACACGTTGGTAATAGGCAATACACCTTGAAACCTAGGTCCGTGTGTGGTATCGGCTTCTTGGTGAGTGATCTCCCTTTGCAGGATAGAGGATGCCGTGATGGCGTCAGGCCTATCTGGTGACGTTGATGTTCGCCTGGGGCTAAATGCAACAGTGACACCCCCACCACCCTGCCCTGTCCCTAGCCATATTCGGTTGGCTAATATCCCTTATATATATATATATATATATAATTATTATTTGAGGGAATAAAATCCAAACTTACAAGGAAAATAAGTTCAATTTAGAAATACTAAATCAAATTTCACAAAATATAATATATATATAAAAAATTAGAAAAAAGCACCTTTTATCAATTCAAAATGAACAAGTAAATTACACCATCTAGAAAATTACATATAATAGAAATATTAAATTTAAAATAACAATAAAATGTCAATGATTATTATATGTAATTTTATATTAATATATGTAATTTTCTGGATGGTGTAATTTACTTGTTCATTTTGAATTGATAAAAGGTGGGTTTTTTTTCTAATTTTATATATATATATATATATGAATTTTAAATATTAGAATGCTTTAGCTGTGAGATGAAATTATAAGAATGTAAACATATTCTATCTTTACTCATGGTGTGCAAAAAAAAAAAAAAAAATTGGGTAGGACTCCTGAAGGACCATTTCACAATTTATTGACCACTTTGCTGTGGAGAAATATTCGATTTCCTCACCCTGTCTGATATTATAGAATGTCCAGCAACTATATAAAGCAGTCAGAAATTAAGCTATTACCATAGTGGATAACTTAATTTGCATATTAGTGCTTTTGAAAGCTTATCATAAATTAGGCAATATATACCTTATGCTTAACATAGTGTGCATGACTGAAATACATTTAAATATTTAGAAATCTTTAGCTGTGAGGTGAAATTTTAAGAATGTAAATGCATTCCTTCTTTGTATGGGTAAAAAAATGAAGAAGAATCTTGATGGAATATTATATACAGTTAAAGTTACTTAAGTTTTGACTAAACATCATATAAAAAGTGAGTTATTTGTCAACCGGGTCATAGTGCTAGTGCATGGATAGAAAATTCACAAAAAACTCACTTCTATTGATTTTTTAATGGCTTTGCGGGGTGACTGGGGAAATGTAAAGATGTGCACAACCACCCTTGAACGGTTTTGAATGATCATAGAAAGTGCGAGCCTTCTAACTGAAAAATTGTGGATTTGTATAACGGACACACACGCAGACAGACATTTTGCCGTTTATATATATAGAGATAATATAGCTTGCTAATTGCCCATTGCTATATTTATGGCAAAAGGCGGTGAGCTGGCAGAACCGTTAGCACGCCGGGCGAAATGCTTAGCGGTATTTCGTCTGCCGTTACGTTCTGAGTTCAAATTCCGCCGAGGCCGACTTTGCCTTTCATCCTTTCTGGGTCGATTAAATAAGTACCAGTTACGCACTGGGGTCGATATAATCGACTTAATACCTATGTCTGTCCTTGTTTGTCCTCTCTGTGTTTAGCCCCTTGTGGGTAGTAAAGAAATAGGTATTTCGTCTGCTGCTACGTTCTGAGTTGAAATTCCGCCGAGGCCGACTTTGCCTTTCATCCTTTCTGGGTCGATTAAATAAGTACCAGTTACGCACTGGGGTCGATATAATCGACTTAATACCTATGTCTGTCCTTGTTTGTCCCCTCTGTGTTTAGCCCCTTGTGGGTAGTAAAGAAATAGGTATTTCGTCTGCCGCTACGTTCTGAGTTCAAATTCTGCCAAGGCCGACTTTGCCTTTCATCCTTTCTGGGTCGATTAAATAAGTACCAGTTATGCACTGGGGTCGATGTAATCGACTTAATACCTATGTCTGTCCTTGTTTGTCCCCTCTGTGTTTAGCCCCTTGTGGGTAGTAAAGAAATATATATTTATGGCAAAATATTCGTAATTTAATTTAGTTTGTCTTTAGTTTTCCTTTCCTTATGACTTTCGAAGTGATTAATGTCTGCCATTATTGTATGGAAGACTTGATTAGAAATAAACACAAAGTTTTTCACTCAATTCTATTCCTGGAAGCCTTTACTGTTGCTACTATTCTCCATTATTGTTGATAGATTCATAAACTGAAACATCCAGGTTAAAGTCCACCAAATGTTTTTTCTTGTAACTTATAAAGCCATTGTGTAGACACGACTTGCTTCTTTGTTATTCTATTATGCTGGGTTAACAGTAACCTAAAATTTATAATCGTGAATTGCTTTTCATAACTTGTGTGTTTTCCAATTCAAGTTAAGAAAACTGTTTTACGAAGAAGGTCAGACAGCCATTTCACTGTTAAATGTTTTATGAAAGTATCCTACCTTTATGAACTTTGGTTTCAAACAATGAGCATTTTGGAGTAAAGATTTTTGCCAACATAACATGGCAGTCCTGGTTTAGGACGAATGTTGCTGTAATTTAGCCCCAGGAGACGTCGTCTCCAGCTGGCTATACAACACGATCTGTGTCCTTATATTTTCAAACAAGGGAATCTAGCACCCCATATAAAATAATAATAATAATAAAAATAAATGCGCCCTTTTAAAGCCTAGCCAGGCTCACGGGCCCGGTTTCCCGGTTTCAATGGCGTATGTGTTCTCCAGCTGGACGGGACGCCAGTCCATCGCAGCGTTACTCATTTTTGCCAGCTGAGTGGACTGGAGCAATGTGAAATGAAGTGTTTTGCTCAAGAACACAACACGTTGCCCAGTCCTGGAATCGAAACCACAATCTTACAATCATGATGCTGACACCCTAACCACTAAGCCATGTGCCTCCACCCCATATAAAACACCCTCATATAAAATGGCTATTTTATATGAAATAAAAAAGGAGATACTAATAACATAACTCTTGCCAGACATGTTCCTGCTCTGCAGGAGCACAAAAATAATCATCATGGTCAAACTCCCAGAACTCTGGGAGGGCAGATTTGATATTTCCCACCAAGTAAAGAAAACAAATATTAAAACTTAGTTGATGAGGCTCTTGTCAAGGGATAACATGTTGCTTCATTTTCCATTGAAATCGGTTGCCATGGATTTCCAGCTAGATCAGTGTGCTATTTCCTAGAGAAGACAGGCCTGGAGCCCAGACAACTGAAGAAACCCATCAAGGAGACAGGCAACTGGAACTAACTCATGGTGGTTATGATTGATAAGAGATTGCAAATGGAATCCCTCCATTGGTGAAGACTAGTTCCATCCTCGCCGCCCCAGTCAGGTGAAGTGTACAGGCTAAAGGGTGAAAGAAACACTTGTGACTCTGAGATACCTGCTGATGATACAAAAATATTTCTGACAACATGATGGATTTAGAAAAGTTTGCAGAACTTCTGTGTAGCTTCTGCAGCTTCTCCATGGGCAAAGCACATCTCCCATGTTTGCTTCACCTCACCTACTGATATACATTGCTACATTCAAAGGTTTATGTTCACAGTTCATTTTAGGGATCACCGTAAAGTATCACCCTCCCACACAAAACATACACGCTTGCTAGTGACCCAGACACCAACCTTGTTTTTAACCCTTTAACATTTAAACTGGTCATATGGGCGTAGGAGTGGCTGTGTGGTAAGTAGCTTGCCTACAAACCACATGGTTCCGGATTCAGTCCCACTGCATGGCACCTTGGGCAAGTGTCTTCTACTATAGCCTCAGGCCGACCAAAGCCTTCTGAGTGGATTTGGTAGACGGAAACTGAAAGAAGCCCGTCGTACCCCTCCTACGCACTATTAGCTGGTCCCTCAACCCTTTTATCAACCCTATTATCTCCCCTTATTTCGCTCTCGCGTCTCATGTTTGATCTTTGACCTCTGGCCAAAATCAGATCGCCATGTTGATTCGTTAGCTACTGCACGCATTTTTTTCTCTCCTTCTTTCTGTGTTTTTCTCTCTCTGTGTATCTTTCTGTTGAAGAGCGTAGGCTCGAAACGTTAAGACTTGTTTTATTTATATTTCCTGAGCGCCATACTAATACAATTGTTCGTTTGTTTTCCACCTGCCTTCGTCTTTTGTTTATTTTCATAAAGCTTCCCGTTATATATATATATATATATATATATATATATATATATATATATGTATGTATGTGTGCGTATATGTTTGTGTGTCTGTGTTTGTCCCCCCAACATCGCTTGACAACCAATGCTGGTGTGTTTGCATCCCCGTAGCTTTGATAGAATAAGTACTGTGCTTACAAAGATTAAGTCCTGGGGCCAATTTGCTCGACTAAAGGTGGTGCTCCAGCATGGCCGCAGTCAAATGACTGAAACAAGTAAAAGAGTAAAAGAGATATCTGACCAAATTATTCTACATGTTTTATGCTCTAATTGGCCAGATCCAGCCTCTCACACTTATCCTGCAATGTCATTCTAAAAATAAACAATGACATCATGAAAATCTCAAAGCAACAAGATAATGCTTGGTTAATTCAAAACAACGTGAATTAATGAGGCGTGTGGCTTAGTGGTTAGGGGCATTCGGCTCACGATTGTAAAGGTGTGAGTTCAATTCCCAGAGATGCGTTGTGTCCTTGAACAAGACACTTTATTTCACATTGCTCCAATCCACTCAGCTGGCAAAAATGAGTAGTACCTGTATTTCAAAGGGCAAGCCTTGTCACACACTGTGTCACACTGAATCTGCCAGAGAACTACGTTAAGGGTACACATGTCTGTGGAGTGCTCAGCCACTTGCACGGTGATTTCACGAGCAAGCTGTTCCATTGATCATCTCAGCTGGGACCCTCATCATCATAACCGATGAAGTGCTCCACATTTGATGGAATAATCTGAACAGTAAAGGGTTAACTCTTTACCTGTCCTGCTGGTATCACATGTCATACATAGGACATATTTATCAGGCATACACTCCATGCATCATTTCTGATACATATTCCCAATTTTTGCCTTTCAACCAGTGGAGTAACTTGGGACTTATGAAAGGAAAGCTTTATATATTTCTTTACTGCCCACAATGGGCTAAACACAGAGGGGACAAACAAGGACAGACAAAGGGATTAAGTTGATTACATCGACCCCAGTGAGTAACTGGTACTTTATTTATTGACCCCGAAAGGATGAAAGCAAAGTCGACCTCGGCGGAATTTGAACTCAGAACGTAACGGCAGACGAAATACTGCTAAGCATTTCAGCTGTTGTGCTAATGTTTCTGCCAGATCGCCGCCTTCATACAGGAAAGCTTTATATCACAGAGAATGTTTGAAATAAGGGTTAACTAAAATGTCTGGAAAGAAGCATGGATAAATAAGACAAACTTATGGAAAGGGTGATAAAGACAATCTTCTGAGATATTTTTTTGGAAAAAAGTGCACTTTATAAACTATGAAATATCACACACACACTGCCAGATCGCCGCCTTCATACAGGAAAGCTTTATATCACAGAGAATGTTTGAAATAAGGGTTAACTAAAATGTCTGGAAAGAAGCATGGATAATAAGACAAACTTATGAAAGGGTTAAAAGACAATCTTCTGAGATATTTTTTGGAAAAAAGTGCACTTTATAAACTATGAAATATCACACACACACATACAGACAGACAGACACACACACACATGTGCAGTTTATAAATGAGGTAAAAGAATACTAGATACATGATGTAAAGTACAATATCTCAATATATTCCTCTGAATAGTCTTGGGCAAATGTCTTCTCTAGTCTCAGGCTGTGAGTGGAAATTGGTAGGTGGATAATGTGTGGAAGCCTGTTGTTTCTATACACACACACACATCTGCATTTTGTGTGCGTGTGTGTTACATTTCTTTATATCCTGTAACTTAGCAGATCAATAAATATAAATTGATCAAATAAACACCAGATTGAAATACATAGTATTATAGATTTGGGTTAGTAAACCTTTAGAGATAATTCCCAGCCCAACTGCATTCAATGCCTAAAATCCATAAACCAGTAAAAGAGTGCATATATATATATATAAACACTCTTTTTATATATCAGGAGTGGCTGTGTGGTAAGTAGCTTACCATTATCACCCCACTTTTCTTCAACACTCTCTCGGAACTTTCCACCCCCTCCATGGGAGACAATATCGCCCACTTTGGGAACCACTGGTATATACAGTCACCATGTAGTGCTCAGATAAATCCCAAACTTAAATTCCAATTCCTTCAGCCAGAGCAGGTAGCTCTGGTGTAGAACGCCAGCTATATGTCATATATACCCACTTATAAGGCTTTGGGTGTGCAAGGTGCTGCACAGTGACCCCACAAGCTTCTTAACCACACAGCTATGCCTGTACCTAGTTGTAATAATACACATGCCTTACGACCACAATTGGTTCCAACTCACTGGTTGTAATTCGATTTGGTCACAAGTCGGCCTATAGGTCTACCTGGCTTTGTTTCATGTTTTTACAATCTTAAGGTACATTCTCAGGTAAAAGTCACACACACCATACTGTATTGTACTATTATACTGGCGTTAGTCAAAAATTTTCGGAGTCTCAAGCAGTCGTCTTATAAACAAACTAGCAGTATCGCCCGGTGTTGCTCGGGTTTGTAAGGGAAATAACTATAAAGCATTTTTAGAGAGTTATAGCCAAAAAATGGGGAAAAAAATGGTAAATTTTTTTTTTGTTAAAAGGTCGAGTTGCGTCCCCTAGACGTCTGTGGTTTGTGTTTTCTGATTCTCGACCCCATGTCGAATTTATCGATTTTTTTCAGAACTGGGGGAACTTTCAAAATTTTCGCTGCGTTAGTTTTGAATTATGACATTGGGCTATGTTGTGTCAAGTTTCATCAGAATCGTTTTGAAAGCCGTGGTCAGGGTGAGGGTACAAGCAAACAGACACACAGAAACACACAGAGACAAACTGCTGTTTATATAAAAATAGATACGAGGTTACCCCTAAAAATTTCAGGCTTTGTGCCTACAGCAGAAAGTATTATTATTATTATTATTATTATTACACTTATTAACCCTTTCATTACTGTATTTATTTTGAGATGCTCTGTGTTTCATTCAATTAATTTTAAATATAACAAAGAATTTAGTAAAATAACTTAGTTATCATTCAGCTAGTGTTAGGAACATAAATTGCGACTACGGTTTGGTGGAAGATTTTAATTCAAAACTCATGAAAACAAGAGATTTGTATTAAAGAGCCAGAGCCGGTTTTGGCTGGGTTGGTAACGAAAGGGTTAAGGCAGTGAGCTGGTAGAATCAGTGGCACACACTAGACAAGGGCCCTAGTAGCGTTTCATCCATCATTACATTCTGAGTTGAAAGTCCCCCAAGGTTGACTTTGCCTTTCATCCTTTCAGGTTGATCAAGTAAGTGCCGGTTGAACATTGAGCTTGATGTAATTGACTAACCCCCCACTCCCCATGAATTTTCAGGCCTTGTACCTATAGTAGATAAAATTTATTAATATCTTTTTTTTTTTTTTTAACATACTTCCCCATCCAATTTTAACTATGTATAAAGATTTTGTTTCAAGTTACTGCTGGAAAAAAACCCCCCCAAAAACCCCACAGATGTTAGATTTTTAGATCTTGCCAACATTCAGGTGGCTGATGGGTGTTGGTGTTACTGGTCATTGCAAGGATTTCTAGACAAGAAAACAGGAAAACTACTGGGAAATTTTTGTAAAAAATCTGCAACAGGATATTCTTCCAACAGTGGTGATCAATAACCGAACCTAGGAGAAGCGTTTATTAGCTGACATCATCTGTAGACAGGTTAATTTCTAAGAAATTAACCCCATTAGATTTCAACTGAACGTAGGGGAAACATTTGTTAGCTGACATCATCTGTAGATAGGTTAATTTCTAAGAAATTGACCCCATTAGATTTCAACTGAACGTAGGGGAAACATTTGTTAGCTGACATCATCTGTAGATAGGTTAATTTCTAAGAAATTGACCCCATTAGATTTCAACTGAACGTAGGGGAAACATTTGTTAGCTGACATCATCTGTAGATAGGTTAATTTCTAAGAAATTGACCCCATTAGATTTCAACTGAACGTAGGGGAAACATTTTTAGCTGACATCATCTGTAGATAGGTTAATTTCTAAGAAATTGACCCCATTAGATTTCAACTGAACGTAGGGGAAACATTTGTTAGCTGACATCATCTGTAGATAGGTTAATTTCTAAGAAATTGACCCCATTAGATTTCAACTGAACGTAGGGGAAACATTTGTTAGCTGACATCATCTGTAGATAGGTTAATTTCTAAGAAATTGACCCCATTAGATTTCAACTGAACGTAGGGGAAACATTTGTTAGCTGACATCATCTGTAGATAGGTTAATTTCTAAGAAATTGACCCCATTAGATTTCAACTGAACGTAGGGGAAACATTTGTTAGCTGACATCATCTGTAGATAGGTTAATTTCTAAGAAATTGACCCCATTAGATTTCAACTGAACGTAGGGGAAACATTTGTTAGCTGACATCATCTGTAGATAGGTTAATTTCTAAGAAATTGACCCCATTAGATTTCAACTGAACGTAGGGGAAACATTTATTAGCTGACATCATCTGTAGATAGGTTAATTTCTAAGAAATTGACCCCATTAGATTTCAACTGAACGTAGGGGAAACATTTATTAGCTGACATCATCTGTAGATAGGTTAATTTCTAAGAAATTAACCTCATTAGATTTCAACTGCACTGTTTATTATTACTACCGGGTGCAGGTGCAGCAATCGTCATAAAGTCGATCACACGTAAGTTGCATAGGTCGTAAGTCAACTACGACCTGCATAAGAAATTAAAATGACAAAGGAAGATGTAGGGTAATTAATACACAAATATTCAATTATGAGTGCATTTCACCTCATAGTTGAAACAGCTGTATGCAAATGAAGTCCATAACATTTTTTCTTATTCTTTTGTCATACTAAGTTCTTATTACTGCTCTGTACTCAACTGAAACTTTATTCTGAAGTATGAGTTCTAACACCCAGTTATTAGTATCGCTATGCCTAAGCAAAATAATAATAATAATAATAATAACTAGCAGTATTGCCCGGCGTTGCTCAGGTTTGTAAGGGAAATAACTATAAAGCATTTTTAGAGAGTTATAGCCAAAAAATAGCAAAAAATGGAAAAAAATGATGGTAAATTTTTTTTTGGTTAAAAAGGTGGAGTTGCGTCCCCTAGACAGTTTGCGGTTTGTGTTTCTGATTCTCGACCCCATGTCGAATTTATCGATTTTTTTTCAGAACTGGGGGAACTTTTCAAAATTTTCGCTGCGTTAGTTTTGAATTATGACATTGGGCTATGCGTGTGTCAAGTTTCATCAGAATCGGTTGAAAGCCGTGGTCAGGGTGAGGGTACAAGCAAACAGACACACAGAAACACGCACAGACAAACTGCCGTTTATATAGAGAGAGATACCTTCTGCTAAAGGTATAAGGGCTGAAATTTTGGGTGGGGGGAGGGAACTAATCAATTACATTGATCTCAGTGTTTCACTGGTACTTAATCTGTCAGCCTCAAAAGGGATGAAAGGCTAAGTCAACCTCGGCAGAAATTGAACTCAGAATGCAAAGACAGACAGAATACAGCTAAGCGTTTTGCCTGGTGTGCTAATGATTCTGCTAGCTCATTGCCATAAAAAAAAAAAAAAAATAATAATAATAATAATAATAATAATAATAATAATCAATTCTTTTTTATTGGCCACAAGGGCTGACACTATGATGATGGTGGTGGTTTGCAAATTTTGGCACAAGACCAGTGATTTTGGGAGAGTGGGTAAGTTGATAACATCAACCCCGGTCTTCAACAGGAATTTACTTTATTAAACCATAAAGGATGAAAGGCAAAGTCGACCTCAGCAGAATTTGAACTCAGAATGTCTTTGACTGACAAAATGTCACGAAGCATTGTACCCTTCATCCTAGCAATTCTGCCAGTTCACTGCCTAATAATAATAATAATAATTATAATTATTGTTAGCATACTGGACGAAATGCTTAGCGGTATTTTGGCTGCTGCTACGTTCTGAGTTCAAATTCCACCGAGGTCAACTTTACCTTTCATCCTTTCTGGGTCAATCAAACAAGTACCAGTTACGCACTGGGGTCAATATAATCGACTTAATCCATTTGTTTGTCCTTGTTTGTCCTCTCTGTGTTTAGCCTCTTGTGGGTAGTAAAGAAATAGGTATTTCGTCTGTCACTATGTTCTGAGTTCAAATTGCGCCGAGGTCAACTTTACCTTTCATCCTTTTAAGGTCGATAAATTAAGTACCAGCCGAGTACTATGGATCAATGTAATCGACTATCCCCACCCCCCAAATTTCAGGCTTTGTGCCTATAAGAGAAAGGATCGTTATTATTATATATTTATCATCATCATCATTTAACATCCATTTTCCATTTTTAGTATGCGTTAGACAGTTTGACTGGAAATGATGAACCAAAGGTCTGCACCAGGTTTCAATTTATATGTGTGTGTGTATATGTAAAATGGGAAAAAAGATAGGACTCAGCTGTCATCAGGGAAATGGCTGCAATGAAGATGCAGAAAAGGAACAAGTACTAATTCTCTAACAGTACCCTCTGAAGTTTACATGGTAAAGTATGGATGCACTAGAGGCATAGTGGAATTACAAACAGGCTAGCTGTGGACATAGACTTTGTATGTGACAGGTGCACTGGTAATGGCTGGAGATGAGAATTCATGCAAAGTACATTCCATTAAATGTTTGGAAAGATTGTTATGAATAGTTTGAAAGTTTTTGTTACATAGGTAACCTAATTAGCACTGGAAGGTGGGTACTGAAAGGAATAGGAAGGATCCTTGTCTTGCAAGTTACTTGGTGACCCCACCTGTGTTGGTGCCATGCGAAAAGCACCCAGTACACTCTGTTAAGTGGCTGGCATTAGGAAGGGCATCCATCCATTGAAAACAAACCAAAGCAGGCAACAGAGCCTGACACAGTCCTCTGGTTTACCATCCAACCCATGCCAGCATGGAAAACAAACGTTAAATGATGACGATGATAAAGAAGCCTTAAATAGGGAATTTTATGGCTTAATGGGTAGAGCATTGGGCTCTCAATCATGAGGTAGTGAGTTTGATTCCTTGACCAGACTGTGTGCTGTGTTCTTGAGCAAGACCCTTTATTTCACATTGCTCCAGTTCACTCAGCTGTGACATTATTATTGTGACATTATTTGTGCAAAGCTGTATCGACCTTTGCTTTTTTCTTGGATAACCTCTGTAGTGTGGAAAAGGAGAGGCTGGTATGCATGGGCGACTGCTGGTCTTCCATAAACAATCTTGCCCGGACTTGTGCCATGGAGGGTAATTTTCTAGGTGCAATCCCATGGTGCCATACATACATATACATGCCTACACACACACACACACATATATACATTCACAAATACACGCACACATATACATACACAAACACATTCTTACATCCACTTGTATACATACATACACACACGCACATACAGTTTCCAACAACCAAATTCACTTACAATGTATTGGTCACTTGGGTGCTATAGTAGATGACACTTGCCCAAGGTGTCACACAATGGGACTGAACCTGAAACCATACTGTTGCAAAGTGAGTTTCTTCACCATAGCAACAATACCTGCGTGTTTGTGTATTTTTTTTAACCACTGTTGTATCTTCTGTTTCAATGTGGAGGGATTCATTTTTGTATAGTTCCATGCACTTGTATATTAACCCCTAAAGATTGTTTTGCACATAAGGGTAAAAAAAAAGGGAAACCCTCTTCAGTCATGCATAACCATGGAATTATAGCTAGAAAGTACGGATCTTTTCAGTTTGAACGGCAGTTTTTTAAAATAATTTCCACGTAACTAAATACTTTTAAACTTCGTATACTGGTAGAATGTGTTTATAAAACATCTTTTTCTCTTGGCTTTATTGAGAAAATTCTATAGTTTGTAAGATATTTGTTGTTTTTTTCCTTTAATTTCTGCAATTTCAACCAATCAATGACGTCTATTGAGGTAAAAAACATTCTGTGCTATATGAATATGTCCCTCGTTTAAGAAACAGATTGGGTTTATTTACATTTGTGAAGAAAAAAGATACCCTTTCCCCTAACCCTAAAACAGATTGAAATGCAATAGATTGATACTAGGGTCATAATTTTGGGTGACAATTTCATATGACACTGCTAGAAAAAACTGCCGTTCAAACCGAAAAGATCCAAAAGTTCGCCTCAAAGACACAAGTCCAGGCAAAGTTGTTTATGGAAGACCAGTAATTGCCCATACAGACCAGCCTCCCTTCTCCATGCCACTCACTGATGTTGTAAAAGATTTCTACAATGTGAAATAAAGTGTCTTGTCCAAGAACACAACACACAGACCGGTCTGGGAATCGAACTCACTACCTCATGATTACGAGCCCAACACTCTAACCACTGAGCCATGCACCTTCATTATTTACATCTCCCCCCCTCTCTCTCTCTCTCTATATATATATACATACACACACACACACACGTTTCGCTTTGTTCTCTATCACCGCTTCTCAACCGTTGTTGGTTTGTTTACGTCCTAGTAACTTAGCGGCTCGGTAAAAGAGTCTGATAGAATAAAGTACCAGGCTTCAAAATAAAATGAATAAGTACTGCGGTCGATTCGTTCGCTTGTAACCCTTCAAGGCGGTGCCCCAGAATGGCCACAGTCCAATGCTTGAAACACGTAAAAGATAAGATTAAAAACAACAAAACAAAAAAAAACACCACTTGACTCGATGGCATTAAATTGGTTTAATTTATTATTTCCCCCCTTAACTTCTAAATGCTACAAGATCGAATCTTGCAAAGCCGACACACATCTTTCCCTCCCATCGGCCATTAAACCTGCCAACATCTCTTTATAAGGAGATTTTGCGCAGCAGACTAAAACGGTGGAACCATTGGCTGCACGAAGAAGACAGAACATATTTCTCACTTAGAAGTAATTCTTTGGCAACGATTCGAACCTGTTACCTTCCTTACCACCCTTCCCCTCTCGCATCAGAACGTTTCTATTTCTGTATATTCTCTTGTTGTTATTGAAGTTATTGTTGTAGTTGTTGTTGCTTTTGTAATTATGAGTTTTTTTTATCTTGTTCAGTATCGCTCAGCAAGCAGCGCCCTTCACCGTAACATCTTCGCCCCACCATCGAGTTATTTTTCATTGTATTCTTCTCACGTTGTGCATCCTTTGGAAAGGAAAAGAAAATAAGAAAATAAAGAACTAGAGAATGTATGAGATAAAACAAGAAAGAGAAAGATAGAGAGATAGTGTGTGTGTGTGTGAGAAAGAGAGAGAGGGAGAAAGAGAATGTGTACGCGTAAGAGAGTAGGAGAGTGTGTGTGAAAGAGAGAGAAAATGTGTATGCATGCGTGTGTGACACACCGAATGTGTATGTGTGTATGAAAGAGATAGGCGGGAATGTGCGTGTGTGTGTGTGTGTGTGTGTGAAAGAGAGAGAGAGGTGGGAATGTGCGTATGTGTAAGACAGAGAGAGTGAGAAAAGGTGTGTATGTGTGTGTGAGAGAAAGAGAGAGAGGCGGGAATATGCAATATGCGTGTGAGTGTGTGTTTTGTGAGAGTTAGTATGTATGTGTGTGAGAGAGAGAGAGAGAGAGAAAAGAACAAAAGAAAGGAACAGATACTGAGAGGAAAAGAAACAAATGAGAGAGGGGAAGAAAGAGAGAGAAGAAGGAAAACAGAGAATTTGAAAGAGAGAGCAAGAGAAATAGAGATTACAGGAAAGAAAAAAAACATGAAAATGAAAGAAGGGGAGGAGAAAAAGAGAATATTTGTAAGAGATGAAAGAATCAAAATAAAAGGAAAAAACAATTTCAGCCAGAATAAACACAAAGAGAGAGAGATAGAGAAAGTATAGAGAGGAGACAGAGAGAGATAGAGAAGTATAGAGAGGAGACAGAGAGAGATAGAGAGGAGACAGAGAGAGATAGAGAGGAGACAGAGAGAGATAGAGAAGTATAGAGAGGAGACAGAGAGAGATAGAGAGGAGACAGAGAGAGATAGAGAAGTATAGAGAGGAGACAGAGAGAGATAGAGAGTTTAAAAGGAGATCAAGGTTGTTGGTGTTATTAACTGTTTAACCCTAGGTCAATCCTCATCCTTCAAATCTATACATTCCAGATCATTCCAGACCATTCCAAGACCATGAATGGTCATCATGTTTTTCTTTTTTTTATTCTTTTACTTGTTTCAGTCATTTGACTGTGGCCATGCTGGAGCACCGCCTGTTTGTTAATATTATCCTACGATTGCTTTGTTTAAATGTGGTTTTCCCCCACTTTTGTCAGATGGTGGACTTCTACCAGTCATGGTTCAATCGGCGGCCCGTAGGACCTTCTGAATGGTATATATTTCTTTACTGACCACAAGGGGCTAAACATAGAGGGGACAAACAAGGACAGACAAAAGGATTAAGTCGATTACATCGACCTCAGTGCGAAACTGGTACTTTATTTATCGACCCCGAAAATGGTATACCTAACGAAAAATTACTGATGATGAACCATGTTTCATGCCACCTGCTTCTGCAAAAAAAGGTTGCCTATCCTGTGTTTGTAGCGGGGTATGTGAGTCGAGGTGGGGAAATTTAGCTGTTATTTCTAGCAGGTCACAGCTGAGTAGAGGTTCGCTCGTGTAGGTCGTCCCGAGGCTGTTATTTTTATAAACGATGACGACGGCTCCGAAAACTTGTTTACATTATCTATTATTATTGTTTTGGATTTTTATTTGCAGAAAAGTCAAGCTACTTGAAGGTTGTGGGGGGAGGGTGTGTGTGTGTGTGTGTTAGATGTGTATGTGGATGTGTTCGGTGTGTGTGTGTGTGTGTTAGATGTGTATAGGGATGTGTTCGGTGTGTGTGTGTGTGTGTTAGTGTAAGGTGTTGGAGAGTAGCTGTTGTGATTTGGTTTGTTTACATGTTTTTTGCACTTTTCTGTTTAGATTTAGTTTTTTTTTATGAGTTGGACTACCTTGTCGACTAGCTCTCACCTCTCTCTCTCTCTCTCTCTAATCTCATCTCTATCTTTCTTATCATTTCTCTCTCCCTCTCTTTTACTCTTTTACTTGTTTCAGTCATTTGACTGTGGCCATGCTGGAGCACCGCCTTTAATCGAGCAACTCGACCCCGGGACTTAATCTTTTGTAAGCCCAGTACTTATTCTATCGGTCTCTTTTGCCGAACCACTAAGTAACGGGCACATAAACACATCAGCATCGGTTATCAAGCAATGTTAGGGGGACAAACACACACACGTATATATATATATATATATATATATATATATATATATATACTCTTTTACTTGTTTCAGTCATTTGACTGCGGCCATGCTGGAGCACCGCCTTTAATCGAGCAACTCGACCCCGGGACTTATTCTTTTGTAAGCCCAGTACTTATTCTATCGGTCTCTTTTGCCGAACCGCTAAGTAACGGGCACATAAACACACCAGCATCGGTTATCAAGCAATGCTAGGGGGACAAACACACACACGTATATATATATATATATATATATATATATATATATATATATACATATATACGACGGGCTTCTTTCAGTTTCCGTCTACCAAATCCACTCACAAGGCTCTGGTCGGCCCGAGGCTATATAGTAGAAGACACTTGGCCAAGGTGCCACGCAGTGGGACTGAACCCGGAACCATGTGGTTGGTAAACAAGCTACTTACCACACAGCCACTCCTACGCTCTCTCTCTCTCTTACCACATCTTTCTCTAATCTCATCTCTCTCTCACTCGAACGTCTATGTTATTTTTCTATCCCATAAACTCATCATCAGACAAGCCATCTATAAGGGCCTTTACTCCTCGGAGCTAGCAGAGCTCATGGTCTCTTCACCACCTCCAATCGGACATTTACCTTCTGCCACTCATCTCTCTTCCACTTACCCTCGTTGTGTCCAACCCCCAGCCAGCCACATGGGTCTAGGGGCCCAATTCTGACCTATGTATGCTGTGGGCTTGCTGTCAAATGAATAAATACTATGGGGCCTAGTGCATTGATTTACCCAGGAGAGCTCATAGTGCTGTTGAGACGGCCCTGCCTACTCCTACAGGTCACACAGTAAATCCTATCTGTAGCCTAAAGCCGGAAGCACACAGGCGCCCGCAGGTTGGACACTGGCAGTCTGTGATCAGAACTAGGGATGCTACTGCTCAGTGATGCCTGTCTCACGGCTGCGAGACGTTGCTCTATCCTCCTCAAAGGTAGCTACAGCGTATAGGTGATTGACCTTCAGGTAGCCCTGTTTGTGGCTGCAGTCTCGAGTTTGCAATGTTGGGTGCCACACCACTTTAGGTTTCCCTTTCGGATGTCCTTATACGGATATTTTCGGTTTGAACGGCAGTTTTTAACATAATTTCTAGGTAACTAACAAATTTTTAACTTCGTATACTGGTAGAATATGTTTATAAAACATCATTTAGGGTTAGGGGTGGGGGAAAGGGTATCTTTTTTTCTTCACAAATATAAATAAACCCAATCTGTTTCTTAAACGAGGGACATATTCATACGGCACAGAATGCTTTCACCTCAATAGACAGTCAGTGATTGGCTGAAATTGCCGAAATGCAAGAAATTAAAGACGAAATATGTTACAAAGTACAGAATTTTCTCAAGAAAGCCAAGAGAAAATGATGTTTTATAAACACATTCTACCAGTATACGAAGTTTAAAATTTTTTAGTTACGTGGAAATTATGTTAAAAACTGCTGTTCAAACCGAAAAGATCCCCTTATACAGCTAACTTGGGTTTTCCTTGTTGCCATTAACCTTCCTTCAGCACACCGTACATCAGCTGTCTGGGGATGCAGTGGCCGTTTATTCTGATGACGTGGCCGGTCTAACGTAGCTGAGCTTTGAGCAGTTAGATTGGTTACATGAAATTATGGGATGTCACTGTTGTCACTTGCAGTTTCTGTCGCAGTTTACATTCATTATTTCTAGGGCAATTACGAGCGCAAACAGCATGCTAACTAGCAAAGGTAAATACATTGGGGCTTCCATACAGCATTGCATTTCGTACACAAGAACCAAACAGGATCTTTTCGGTTTGAACGGCAGTTTTTAACATAATTTCTAGGTAACTAAAAGATTGTAAACTTCGTATACTGGTAGAATGTGTTTATAAAACATCTTTTTCTCTTGGCTTTATTGAGAAAATTCTATAGTTTGTAAGATATTTGTTGTTTTTTTCTTCAATTTCTGCAGTTTCAACCAATCAATGACGCCCATTGAGGTAAACAACATTCTGTGCCGTATGAATATGTCCCTCGTTTAAGAAACAGATTGGGTTTATTTACATTTGTGAAGAAAAAAAGATACCCTTCCCCTCACCCTAATCCTAACCCTAAAATAGATTGAAATGCAATAGATCGATACTAGGGTCATAATTATGGGTGACAATTTCATATGACACCGCTATAAAAAAACTGCCGTTCAAACCGCAAAGATCCACTAAAATCTAATCTTTCCCTCTGGTGGTAGTGGTGGTGGTACTAAATAAATAAAACAAGCTTTTCGTAGTCAACAAAGAAAAAATAGTTACCGGTAAAAATTTACCGAAAAATAGCCCTCTGAAACTTTCTATCCCGCCCTTATTCTGGCAGCTATACATTCGGAACACCCACCTCAATTATTAATTAGGTCACCTAGATAGTAAAAGCATTGAACTATTTCTCGGGACCCTCCGAGCTTTCAAAGGAATGTATTTTATGTGGTTTGTTACGGTTAACTGCTCCTGTGCATCTGCCATATACGAAGCCTAGCTTTTTTGTCAGCCTGTTTGTGGTACCATTTAACATCTCTTGAGTCTATAATTTACGTCGGAAACACCATAATACCGTATAGGATTCCTACCTACACCTTTCCTATATATGAAGCGTGTGTATGTTTTTGTTTGTTTGTGTGTATGTGTATTTTTGTTTATAGATGTAGGTTCGAGTTCCATGGAAGCCTTCAATTTTTTTTATACGAAGGGTTTTAAAAATAAAATCTGACATGCACACGCTGTTTTCTATAGCTTTATCTACTTCGAGTTTCACTGCTGAAAGCGAAATGTGTGTGTGTGTTTGTGTGAAAAATGTTTCTTGAATTAAAAATTAATTATATAAAAACTCATTAAAAAAAAGGCGGTTTAACTTGGACTTGATGGATGTTGTTTAATATGCTTTTTTTTTAGTTGAAGATTTTTTAAATATAATTAATAATTTTTAATTTTAGAAAAAACATTTTTTTTTAATATTATGACTATCCAAGAAGGTTTTAGGTCTATTAGGGCTTTCAACACTTCGTAGACGTCTCTACTTCATTGGCATCGCCCAAAGTCAAGGTGAGGTAAGGTATCTGGTATCAATAAAGGCCAGGGGCTTGGAGTATCAGTAATCTTCAGCTAACGATGAGAGACCATTTTTATATCGAAAGGAACCTTCACAGGACATGCTTTAACGAAAGCTGACACCTACTTCACTAGAGGTTTACAGCTCATCGGACACTAACACGGAATTTCTGTCATTCATTACAAACACACACACACACACACATACACACACTCTCTCTCTCTCTCTCTCTCTCTCTCTCTCTCTCTCTCATCGTGCGCGCTTTCGTACGGCGTAAGGCCGTCAGGAGATATATGGTAGGTCGTGAAACTCCTTCCCGGAATGATCCAGAGTCATTTTATGGAGGAATGGAACCTCCGGCCAAATGAGCTATGAAGTGAGTGCTGCATAAATGTCTTGCCCAAAATTTACACGAATAGTGAAACGCATGACAGTTGTTGCAAAACTTGAACGGAAAATTACCTGGAAGCGACCTGATAGACGGTTATTTGTACAGAAAACTCGTGTCTTACAGAGCCAGTCCTCTTAACCTGTTCGAAAGACCAACGAACGCAGATGTTGATATGCCAAGTTGGCTGGAGGTTGCATAAACAGCGCTTGTGGTTAAAAAATCAGGAGACATGGTGAAAAACTACAGACCTATAGCTATTTCTTTACTACCCACAAGGGGCTAAACACAGAGAGGACAAACAAGGACAGACAAACGGATTTAGTCGATTACATCGACCCCAGTGCGTAACTGGTACTTATTTCAGGATGAAAGGCAAAGTCGACCTCGGCGGAATTTGAACTCAGAACGCAGCAGCGGACGAAATACCACAAAGCATTTTGCCCGGATTGCTAACGTTTCTGCCAGCTCGCCGCCTTCTACAGACCTATAGCATACTTCAACGTGATGTATAGCTATACACGAATTGCTTGGAATCACTGTGAAACACCCAATGTGGTGACGAATAAGAAGGTAGGAGGAAAGAAAGAAGTTTGGAGCTGTGCCGAAGAGCTCTTCATCAACAAAGCTCTCCTTAAGGAAGCGAAACAACATTGCTGAAACCTGCTGACTGTATGGCTTGACTATAAGGTGCTTAACCCTGTTCCTTATTCATGGATTATAACGGCCATACCTAAGGAACACCAGAAATAGAATCTACCCACCTTTTTAAATGACGCATTTCTAGTGGAACATTCCAATAAAAACGGCAACCCCGTATAAGTACAATAGATCAGATATTAGTGTTTGGGACAGAGAACAAAAGTCAGGTCCTGTTGTAGAGATCATCTGTCCAGTAGAAGTGTTTCGTTAAAAGTTGAGGAAAGAATATCTGTAGAGAACTAATGAAAAACCTTCAGCTCTTAAATCCAGGCTATAGATTTTCATTTGTAGCCCAGTGCATTTGCATAAAAAGCCTAGAAATGCTTGGTTTCTTCAAACAAGAATAGAGCAAACTGATTCACTTTCTCCAAATACAAACGCTTTGTCAAACATTTTCCGGACTATATTTGAGGTTTCTGAGCTGAATACATAAACACTATCACATATACATATTGCATATACACACGTACACATAAACAAGGATGAAACTCACACACACACACACACACACTTGTGTACCCTGCTGAATATTCCACAGACTACTCTACGGGCTCCAACAGTTTCCGACCAACCCATTTCACTCACAAGGCTTGCAGCAACCCGGGCCTACAGACATTTGTCAAAGATGCCATGCACTAGCATCGAACCCGATTACTCAGATTGCGAAGCGAATATTTTTTGACCATTCGACCAATCCTGCGTCCAAGTGTTTATCTCCATGTGATATATCTGAAGTCCAGCCTTGCTTTGCCTACCAAAGCCGACCGTTTCGCGCCATATTTTCTTTTGCTCAAGTCATCTGATTTTGTTGTATATTATGCCTTTTTTCCCCTAATTTCTAACCACCTTGGGTAAATGTATAGCCTCGGGTTGACCAAAGCCTTGTGAGTAGATTTGATAGACGGAAACTGAAAGAAACCCGTGGTACATAAATATATGTGTGTGTGTCCCTACGATCGCTTGACAACCGATGTTGGTGTGTTTACGTCCCCGCAACTTAGCGGTTCGGCGAAAGAGACAGATAGAATAAGTACTAGGTTTACAAAGAATAAGACCTGGGATCGATTTGTTCGACTAAAGTCGGTGTTCCAGCATGGCCATAGTCAAATGACTGAATCAAATAAAAGAATATATATATATATATATAAATTGTATTTTATACTATTATAGATCTCTATATAAATTCATCTTAATAGGTCTATTTTATATGCTGGCCACTGCTAAAATTTTTAACGATTTTATCCTTTATTTCATATATGTATGTATGTGTGTGTGTGTGTATGTATGTAGATAGATAGATAGATAGATAGATAGCTACACACACATATATATTCTAGTTCACTATATGAACTACCACATTGATTTATAGCATGAGTGTCCCGGTGTCTAGTAGTGGTCTACCCAACCGTTGTTGGTGTGTTTATGTCCTTGTAGCTTAGTGGTTGGTGGTTCGTTAAAAAAGGACCGATAGAATAAGTACTAGGTTTTAAGAGAATAAGTCTCGAGGTCGATTTGTTCGAATAAAAACCCTTCAAGTCGGTGCTCCAGCATGGCCGCAGTCAAATGTCTGAACGAAAGCAAGATGTTATCATAGTCATAGCCCCGTTTACCTCTTGAGTCGTTGTGCACTCTCAGTGACGAAATATCTCTTTAATATCGGGCTAGCCTTCGTTTGCGTATTTTCCTATTATAAACTAAAGCGGGATGTGGGGAGGCTTAAAGCGCTGGGATGTTTGTTTACCGTTAGACCTTTACACGTGTTCCCTGTCTCACGTTGCAAGTGCTCGCCGTAGGATGTAGGTCGATAGACATTCTCTCAAAGAGTATCTCTCCGCACTGACGGACCGACATAACTTGATGAGTGGGACACACACACACACACATACACGCAAACAGCTGCCTCCATTCAGGCTCTTGGCCTTCACTCACACACTCCCTCACTCTTTCTTTCTCTCTTTCTCTTACATTATAACTTTAACAAGACTCACCTCTATAAACCATGCTCCCTCATTCTTTCCACTAAACTAGGAGTACTTTAGTAACCGCATCTTCACCACCGACACACACACTCCAAACATTCAGACTTTCAGCTAAAAATAGCAGCTAATTCTCCCTCAGAGCACACTTTAACCATTCACTTCTTTTGACGTAATTAACATCGACGTCAGCATCATCATCATCACCAACATCAATAATGCTATCATGACGAACAAAGGAAAGAACTACTACGTGGCCGCCCGAACAACTAAAAACAGCAGTCAAACCCCCTTCAGCTCACATTCCAACGGTTTAGAGAAGAACAAGTTGGATCGTGAAGTTTTGAGTAACACAATAAATAGGATGAGTATCTCTGAAGAAAAAGACAAGATGGTCGTGGTTTGAACTATATATATATATAGTCATCGACATCATCACCCTCACCATCATCATCATCTTCATCATCACCACCACGGCTATCATCGTTATCATCATCATCAATCGTAGGAGTGGCTGTGTGGTAAGTAGCTTGCTTACGAACCACATGGTTTCAGGTTCAGTCCCATTGCGTGGCACCTTGGGCAAGTGTCTTCTATTATAGCTTCAGGCCGACCAAAGCCTTGTGAGTGGATTTGGTAGACGGAAACTGAAAAGAAGCCCTTCGGCCCTTATATACATATATGTGTGTGTGTGTGTGTGTTTGTGTCTGTGTTTGTACCCCCCCCCCCAACATCGCTTGACAACCGATGCTGGAGTGTTTACGTCCCCGTAACTTAGCGGTTCAGCAAAAAGAGACCGAAAGAATAAGTACTAGGCTTACAAAGAATAATAAGTCCTGGTGGGGGATCGATTTGCTCGACTAAAAGGCGGTGCTCCAGCATGGCCGCAGTCACATGCCTGAGACAAGTAAAAGCAGAATAAATAAATAATCAGCCAAACTAACGTCCCCCCCCCCCATTAACTTAACTTGACCCAACGTTTATAAACATCGATATTTGCCATCGTCATCATCGTCATCATCAATCTGCAATTGGCTTGCCGACGATCTCCGCAGCCACCAACTCCACCGCCGCCGTTGGTGGTGGTACTACTACTACTACTACTACTGTAACTACTACTACTGCTACTACTACCACCACTACTACTACTACTGTTGTTGTTGTTGCTGTTGTTGTTACCTCTGCTGCTTGTGCATATTTACATCTCGAAATATCACAGATGCTTCAGGTTTCTCTTTACTTTGAGAGTCGGGTGTGTCAGCAACCGTCCAATCAACGACCGCGTGGCCCACCCGCCTGCCCGATGGGTGTGGGTGTGGTTGTACTTGCATGTGCGTTTCTGTAATTGCGAATGTTTTGGTGTGTATGTATGTATGCATGTGTGTATGTATGCATGTATGTATGTATGCATGTATGTATGCATGTATATATGTATGTATGTATGTGTGTATGTATGTATGTATGTACGTATGCATGCATTTATGTATGTATACATGTGTGTATATGTATGTATGTACGCATATACACCCATATATGCATATGTATATACATATATATGTAGGTATGTACATATATGTATGTATATATGCATACATATATATATATATATATATATCTATGTACATATATGTATGTATATATGCATATATATGTATATATAAATGCATTATGTATATATACATATATATATATATATACATATGTATATATGCATGTATATATGCTTACATACATACATATACATATATATATATATGTATATATATATATATATATATATATATATATATATATATATATATATATATATACATACATACACGTACACACGTGCATGCATACATACATATATGCATTCATAATACATACATACATGCATTGCATACATTCATTACATATGTACATACATTCATACAAACATGTATATGTTTGTATGCATGTATATATGAATCTATGTATGTATGTATGTATGTATATATAAATGTATGTCTGCTACAACTAGTAACTTAATCTCTCCGTGCCATCTGAAATCCAGTTGTTTTTATTGGTACAACGGTGACTATATTCGATGATGTACTCACCATTATATTAAACGGGGTGGTCACAAGTAGATCGCTCTTGATAAATACCTTTATATACACAAACATAAGATGTAGACGTCTAGATAGACATCGCTACTAGAAAGTCCTGTGACCCCCATGAAGAGAGAGAGCGCTCTTGTCCCTATCACATTTCCTCTCAGCTATAGTCCCTTAGCATTTCATTTATTACCCCCCCTTCCCCCCCTGTGTGTATATCCGTGCGCGGGTATTTTTGTATGATTGCATTATTTCAGCAAGAAAATATCGTAAGAATTTGATACATTAGGTATGGTGATATTTGTGTGTGTGTGTGTGGATACACTCAAACACACATACATGTACATGTGTTTATATATACTTATATATGTATAGGCGCAGGAGTGGCTGTGTGGTCAGTCCCACTGCGTGATACCTTGGGCAAGTGTCTTCTACTGTAGCCTCGGGCCGACCAAAGCCTTGTGAGTGGATTTGGTAGACGGAAACTGAAAGAAGCTCTTCGTATATATGTATATGTATATATGTGTGTGTGTGTGTGTGTTTGTCCCCCTAGCATTGCTTGACAACCGATGCTGGTGTGTTTTTGTCCCCATCACTTAGCGGTTTGGCAAAAGAGACCGATAGAATAAGTATTGGGCTTACAAAGAATAAGTCCCGGGGTCGATGGCCGCAGTCAAATGCCTGAAACAAGTAAAAGAGTATGTTTGTGTATGTATGTATGTGTGTGTGTTGTTAAATTGGTCAAATTTGCATTATAGCACATGTACTGACAAAGGGCATTTATTAATTATTAATACACTATTCAGTTATAACCTAGTAATCTCTCTATTGAGGAGATAAAATGGACACTTTTTCACTGATGAGGGTCTAAAAAGACTAGAAACTGGTTAAACAAATCCCTTTTCCTTCTCTCACAGAGACACAAGACCTGTAGTGTAATCTACTTCACACAAAGATAATTACATCTCAATACCTATGTGCTATATAGCAGTGCAGAACTCATCAAAAACGACAGGATTTATTTTAGTCTTCCTTCCATTTTCTTCTTGTGTTTCATGTCGTCTACTTTCAGTTATCCTGGCATTTTTTTTCATTATTATCCCATATTGCATGTCATTTTTAACTAGTCTTTTGACATGACTAAACATAGACAGCCATTACAAAATATAATTCACAGAGAATTCATTTGGAAACAATGGGCTATAACCATGCAGTAGAAATTTCAGAGAAAATTGGTTTCTTGTTTCTTTATGAAATATTTTGATAGATTGGTAGATGTTTTGGCACAGCCATTTGGTATTGCTTACTTAGCATCACTAATACAATGTTTATTTGATATCAGACGTTTGTTATGTTATTTCCTTTTCTCTCTCTCTCTCTCTGTCTAACTATGTATCACACACACACAATATTTATATGTATGAACATATTTATCTTTATGTGTATGAAGAGAGGAAAATGTTTATGTCACTCATATCTATATTCATGAGGACAGGAGCACAAAAAACCTTACTTGTACTATTTAGGTAGGTACTTAGATAGCGAAAAGTTCATTTCTCAGCCAAACAGTGTCTGCATCTTCAATTGCCATTAAAGTAAGGTTTGCATATTTCAAGTGTCTTTCATTTGATATCATGGTGCACAGCATTTTCTTTCAATGTCCATACATACCTTGATAGAGTTGTGACATTTTGCCTCTCATATGGTTGTTTTTGAGTCTAGTTCTGAGAGGACTCTCTGTTATACTTACATATTTCTGTGTGTTTGTTGCTCCACTGGGATTATTTAACATGATCTCTGCATCGTACACAACAGTGTCTCTGTTACAATGGCTATTTAATGGGCAAGTGGTTTTACCTCTGCATGAGCAGACTGTTGCCTCTCTTCTAGTTTTGAGCCTACTTAAGAGTTTCTTTATACTAGATGCACAGCTCAAAGAAATCTTCAAAGTGTATGTATGTATATACATGTGTTGTGTGTATGTATATATCTATGTATCTATCTATCTCAATATATATGTGTGTATGTATGTATATATTTATATGTACGCACACACACATGTATATATTTATATATATCAATTCAATGTGGGTATTAATCTTATAGTATCCACACACACACACACACACACACACACATACACGCATATGCATACATACACACATATGTATCTATCTATTTGTGTGTGTGTGTGTGTTTGTTTGTGGGGTGTGTGTGTGGTGTGTAATATTGTATGTATGCATGCTGCTTACTGTACCTGCCACATCATCTCCCACAACCACCACCACCACCACCACCAATACCACCATCATTACAGATGTCTAGCTGTAGATATGGCACCCAAGCTGACGTTTTGTAAGCCCTTGACACACTTTCACAAATATCTCTTTATCTCTCTCTCTCTCTCCTCCATCCCTTCTCTCTCTCTGTATATATATATATATATATATCTTCTCTCTCTCTCCCTTGCTTTCCAACCTTCTCTGCCTTTCAGTCTCTCTCTCCTCTCTCATTCTCTGCTCCACCTCCACTCTATTTTTTTTGTTTGCATCTCTCATTCCATTTCGTTTGTTTTATCTGCCTTTCTCTATCATTCAATCTCTCTCTCTCTCTCTCTTTCTTTATCTCTTTGTTCTCTCCTCCTCCCTTTCTATCTCTTCCACTCATTCTCACTCTCTCTCCCTCTCACTTTCTCTGCTCCTCTTATTCTCTTTTTCTTCTTTCCCTCCACAATTCTTTCTCATCCATCTACTTCCTCTCCTCCTGCTGTCTCTCTATACTTCTACCTCCACTCCTGTTCCTCTTCCTCTTTCTCTGCCTCTCCCTCTAGTCTATCTCTCCATCTCACTCTCGCCTTTTTGCTCTTACATACATATGCAGACACACACACAAATATGCTTCCCTCCACACTCTTCCTGAGTCTCTCCCTCTATTTCACTTTCTTGCACACTCCTGCTTCTCCTCTCCCTCTGCTGCTTCTCCTCTCCCTCTGTCACCTCCCCCCTCTCCCACTCTTTTCTAGCTGGCCTATAAACCTTTGTAGGCTTGCTCAGATATGTCTAACAAATGATGTATGTATGTACATACGTATATCCATACGTATATCCATACGTGTGTGTGTGTGTGTGTGTATGTGTGTGTGTGTAGATATGTGTGTGTGTGCCTGTATGTGTATATGCACAAGCACACACACACACACACACATACACACACACATATACACACACATACATACATACATACATACATACACATATGTATATTTAAATAAATGGATAACTAGATGTATGGGGAGTCTCTGTATGTATGTATGTATGTGTGTATATATATATATATATATATATATATATATATATGTAAGTATATATATATGTTTGTGTGTTTGTATATGTTTGTTTGTGTGTGTGAATTAGTATGCCTGACTGCCAGAATCTATCTGTTCTTCTCCAAAGATTTAGGCTTAGGTGTTTCTTCGCATCAGAATATGCCTGTGTATGTAATTAATATACCTGTATCTAATATAACATATATCTGTCTAGCTACCTTGCTATCTAGCTTTGTAGCTAGCTAGCTACCTAGCTAACAATTTATCTAAGTTTTGTCATATTCCCTTTATCTTCGACTTCTTTCCACTTAAAATGGCAAAAGTATTGTAGGACTTTTTCTGTATCCTAACAAATAATGGCTTGTTAGGAAAAGTGAACAGCTCAACATTAAACTGGACAACAAACTTTGTTAAACCATGTTACATATGCATTTCATTTTTTTGTTTGTTCCTTCTCGAGCCATGCCTGGCTCATAAGGGCCGGTTTCCCCGGTTTCCTTGGCATATTGGTTCCCCACCTGGACGGGACGCCGGTCAGTCGCAGGTGAGCTGCAAGATGCAGGAGGAAAGAGTGAGAGAAAGTTTGTGGCGAAAGAGTCAGCAGAAGTTCGCCATTACCTTCTGCCGGAGCTGTGTGTAGCTTAGGTGTTTCGCTTATAAACACACACATCGCCCGGTCTGAAATTTGAACCCGCGATCCCTTGACCACGAGTCCACTGCTCTAACCACTAGGCCATATGCCTCCACATTTCACATGCCACTAGCGCAGGAGCCAATCAAGCATCTCCTTGTCTTGACATCATGTAAACATTACTGCCACACAAGCAGTGACGTTTGTTTACATTCATCATTATCATCATCATCATCATCGTTTAACGTCTGCTTTCCATGCTAGCATGAGTTGGACGAATGACTGAGGGCTGGCGAACCAGATGGCTGCACCAGGCTTCAATCTTGATCTGGCAGAGTTTCTACAGCTGGATGCCCTTCCTAACGCCAACCACTCTGAGAGTGTAGTGGGTGCTTTTTTTTGGCCTTTGTGTTGTTTGTGTTCAAAGGACAAGGAGGGGAAATATTACTTTGCTCGAAAACAGGAGAGGTTTGATGACAAGAGCGTCCAGCTGTAGAAAGTCTACTCTGATGAATTTTGTCTGACTCATGTAAGCTTCAAAGAGCAGACATTAAAATAATGATGACGATGTTGATGATGAAAAACAGTAACGACTAGAACTGATGATGTAGATGAGAAACAAGGAATATATTTTATAACAGAATAAACAGATAACCAGAAAACAGTTTACAAAACCACAAATGTCAATATTATAATGTTCAGTTCTTGGTGTGTTTACCTACAACGGCAGCAAAGTGGTCAGGCATGGCTTTGATCAAATCTTGACAATAATTTGATGTCAGCTCTTGTGTCCAAACCAGCAGTATCTTCTCTGTAAATTTTTTTTAGTTATACCTTGAAACATTACCAAACATCAGTTCTTGGTCCCTTATGGCCCTCTATGGTCTCATATCGTAATGGGGAGTGCATTGCTTACATTTTGTAATACTTATTTGAGATTGTACCCTGAGTGTCATGGACAACAAATAAAAAGAACATTAAATGTAAAAGCTATATTAGAAAACATTCGCTCAAGATGCCACACAATGGGACTGAACTCAGAATCATGTGGTTGGGAAGGAAACTTCTTACCACACAGCCACACCTGCACCTATGTATAATATGTAACATAAATGAATTCACTAAATGTCTAATAGATATTATAGATTACTAGCAGTATCGCCCGGCGTTGCTCGGGTTTGTAAGGGAAATAACTATATAAGCATTTTTAGAGAGTTATAGCCAAAAAATAGCAAAAAAATGCATTAAAAATGGGAAAAAAATTATGGTAAATTTTTTTTTAAATCGTTGACTCATCGTAGACATTTTTAGAGAGTTACTTCCCTTATATAATAGCGAAAAAATGCATTAAAATGGAAAAAAATGATGGTAAATTTTTTTTAAATCGTAGACTCATCGTAGACGCACGCTAATACCCAGAAGGGCTCGATATGAATCACGACTATGAGATACCCGCTTTTGGTTAAACTGCACCGCAAAATGTGGGAGTAGTTAGGAATCTAAATCGTAGGAGACAGACACAGAACTTCACTTTTATATATAAAGATATCTTTACATGAAAACATAGGACAGCTGTGGAGGGAACCTGTGGAAAAGGTAGACCCAGGAAGACATGGGATGAGGTGGTGAAACACGATCTTCAGATGTTGAGTCCCATGGAGGTGATGAGAAGTGATGGAGACCTTTGGTGATTTTCTGTTCTTGAGAAGACATGTCAAGCTAAGTGAAATCACAGCTGTGGTCAGTGTTGGTGGCATGTAAAAGGTACCCATGCCAGCGAGATGTGAGAGACACCTGTGCCAGTGGCACATAAAAGACACCTGTGCCAGTGGCACATAAAAGACACCTGTGCCAGTGACACATAAAAGACACCTGTGCTGGTGACATGTAAAAAGGCATCCGTGTCAGTAACACATTAAAAGCACCCATGCAAGTGACACGTGAGAGTCACCTGTGCCAGTGACACATAGAAGGCACCTGTGCCAGTGACACGTGAGAGTCATCTGTGCCAGTGACACATAGAAGGCACCTGTGCTGATGACATGTAAAGGCGACTCATAAAAGGCATCCGTGCTGGTGACACATAAAAGGCATCCATTACACCCTGTGGCGTGGTTGGGGTTAGGAAAGCAACCCAGCCATAGAAACCAAGCACGTAAAAAGCACCAACCGATCGTGGGCCGTTGCCAGCCTCGCCTGACACGTAAAAAGCACCCACTACACTCACGGAGTTGTTGGTGTTAGGAAGAGCATCCAGCTGTAGAAACTCTGCCAGATCAGACTGGAGCCTGGTGCAGCCTCCTGGCTTCCCAGACCCCGGTTGAACCGTCCAACCCATGCAGGCATGGAAAGCGGACGTTAAACGATGATGATGATGATGATGATGAATTAAATTTGTAATCTTTACGACTGGGGTTGCAGATCATATCTAAGAAAAGAACACATTTCCATTTGTACATCTGACATATTGTTTTATCTGTGTGTGTGATTGTGTGTGTGGAGACAGAAGAGAGAGCGAGAGAGAGAGAGAGAGAGAGAGAGAGAGAGAGAGATATGTGAATGGCTGGACATACATATAGGTACATGTGTAGCTAGGTTTCTGCACATGAATGTGTGTGTTAAAATGCATGTATACGGAGATGGATGGATTGATAAATGGATAGACACGTAGGTTTATGTGTGTGTTTAAGACGGCATCAGTATGCGATTACGTTTAAATACCTATGTCTTTGTATCTGTGAATGTATACGTTTGTGCAATTAACATAAGCCTTCACATTGTGTGAGTTTATGTATGCGTGCATGTGTGTGTGTTGTGTGTGTGCATGTGTGTGTGTTGTGTGTGTGTGTGTGTGTGTGTGTGTGTGTATACTTTATGTTCTTTATTTTGATTAGATTGTGGTTGAGTTCTTGTGAACTAACACAATTCTCTTTCTCTGTCTGTTTGTCTTTGCCCTCTCTCTATTCATACACATGTCAAAGCAATACACACACACAAACATATATATATATATTTTATAAACACATTCTACCAGTATACGAAGTTTAAAACTTTTTAGTTACCTAGAAATTATGTTACAAAGTGCCGTTCAAAAGGAAAAGATCCTATATATATATATACATACACACACACACATAAACCTACACCTCTCTCTCTCTCTCTCTCTCTCTCTCTCTCTCAATATATATATATATATATATACTCTTTTACTCTTTACTCTTTTACTTGTTTCAGTCATTTGACTGCGGCCATGCTGGAGCACCACCTTTAGTCGAGCAAATTGACCCTGGGACTTATTCTTTGTAAGCCCAGTACTTATTCTATCGGTCTCTTTTTGCCGAACTGCTAAGTGACATATAAATATGTGTGTGTGTATATGTGCATGCATATATATATATATATATATATATATATATTATGTATATTTGTATGTATGTCTGTGTGTTATCGTATTGTTGTAGTGTTGCATCTGTTACATAAGGACAAAACAAAACTAGCCTTCTCTCCTCCCCTTCCTCATCCTCTTCCTCCCCTCTTCTTTCTATTCTACATCTTTTCACACAGATTCTAAACTTTTCATCGCCAGGCCACAACAACCAACGCTATTTCCTCTCTTGCCGCTGCCCCCCCCCCCACTCTCAACCCCCCCTCTCTTCCACCCCTCCCCCATCGTTTGCCATGTTGTGTTCGACGTTTGTGACGGTAAGTTACGACCTGTTGTTGTTGTGTGCCGTTGTGTAATTCAGCAACGTGGTGGTGGTGCTCTTGCTGCTGTTGTAGTGAACCAGTTAGAGCAGCCGTGAGCAAACTGAGGCCCGCAACACTTTCTGATTGGCACACACCAATGGAAAATTTAGTTATGCTACCTGCTTCGTGATGAGCCATGCCCCATGCCCTCCACTTCTCAAAAAAAAAGGTTACCCTGACTACGAGTATATACACCTCCATATGAGTGAGTTTGGGAGAGGGAAACTGAAAGAAGTTCAGCATATATAGGCGCAGGAGTGGCTGTGTGGTAAGTAGCTTGCCTACCAACCACATGGTACCGGGTTCAGTCCCACTGCGTGGCATCTTGGGCAAGTGTTTTCTGCTATAGCCTTGGGCCGACCAAAGCCCTGTGAGTGGATTTGGTTGACGGAAACTGAAAGAAGCCTGTCGTATATATGTATATATATATATGTATGTGTGTGTATATGTTTGTGTGTCTGTGTTTGTCCCTCTAACATTGTTTGACAACCGATGCTGGTGTGTTAACGTCCCCGCCACTTAGCGGTTCGGCAAAAGAGACCGATAGAATAAGTACTGGGCTTACAAAGAATAAGTCCCGGTGTCGATTTGATCGAGTAAAGGCGGTGCTCCCGCATGACCGCAGTCAAATGACTGAAACAAGTAAAAGAGTAAAACAGAGTAAAAAGAGTATATATATATATATATCATCACCATCATCATCGTTTAATGTCCGTTTTCTATGCTGGCATGGGTTGGACAGTTGACTGAGGTTTGGAAAGCCAGCAGCTGCACCAGGTGCCAATCTGATCTGGCAAAGTTTCTACAGCTGGATGCTCTTCCTAACGTCAGCCACTCCAAGAGGTGCTGTTTACATGCCACTGGCACAGGAACCAGTCAGGTGGGCCTGGCATTGATCACATTCAGATAGTGCTTTTTACGTGCCGGCGGTGGGCTGATGTCTTTGTCCCCATCATTTGACAACCGCGACAACTGGTGTTGGTTTGTTTACGACCCTGTAGCTTAGTGGTTCAGCAAAAGCGACTGATAGAATAAGTACCAGATTCAGAAAGAAAATATTACTACTGGGGTCAATCCATTCGACTAAAATCTTTCAAGGAGGTGCCCCAGCATGGCCGCAGTCTAATGAGTGAAACAAGTAAAAGAATGAAACAAAAAGAAACTCCAAAGACCCAACCCACTAACAAGATCTGGATAACATGCCTATCACTTACCAATTAGCCATGTTACTGATTAATTAACAGAGCGCCTGTCAATCCCTTTTGCATTTTCTCTCAAATTAGACATTTGATTCTATTTTTGCCTCGTATTTTATTTTTATTTTAACAGTGCTATTTTTATCTTTACAAGATTCTTATCTCTAAGTCAGGTAGCTACTTAACATAGCAAGACAAGCTAAACTACACAGACACACACACAGACACACACACACACGTATATGCAGCCATGGCTGTGTGATTAAGAGGTTTGCTTCACAACCATTTGGTTTCAAGTTCAGTTCTACTTTGGGCAAGTGTGTTATAATAATAATGAAATTATTGTATGCAGTGCTCAGGTGCACCACAACTTGCCAAAAGTGCATATAAAGCATATGCAGTAATGTACAAATGTCTGGGAAGTGAACAATGTATGAGTCAGATATATGCTTGTGTGTGTAGTGTTGGCGAATCACAGGAAGCATGGAAGTTTTGAAGGATGCAGTGCTCCGAAAACTAACAACTGATGCCGGCAGTTTGTTCCATGCTTCAGCAACTCTCAGCGTGAAAAAATGTTTCCTAAAGTCATGGGAGCTGTGCTGTTTTCTGACTTTGTAAATATGTCCACGGGTGTTAGACGGGTGGAGTTTGAAAAGGTGCTCAGAGTTATTGTTTGTAAGATGGTTGATAATTTTATGGGTGTCTGCCAAGTCAGCTGCCAGACGTCGGAGTTTCAATGTATCTGTGCCCAAGGAAGTAGCTTAAGTTGTATGGTCTTGTACCATTGTAGGAAATCATTATTGTCATCATCGTCGTCATCACTGTCTTTCCATGAAGGCATGGATCGGATGAGTCTTGTTCTTTCAACACTTGTCGCAGTCTCTCATCATCAGACAGACAGACATTCACACACGCACACACATGCACATGCACACACACACGTGCATGCACACACACACACACACACACTGAAGCAGAACAGACATTTCCACATGATCATTCATGCTGCTAGAAATAACAGCCCAATTTCCTTCAAATCACACCCAGCTGTCTTATATAAGAACACGTTGGCTAAGTGATATTGTGTTTCCTTCTTACATTATCTCATTGGGATGGTCACAGCTGGAACACCTTAGATCATAGGCCTACTTTAACCAGGTCGATCTACAGCTAAACAACAACAACAAAAGCAACTTCAATTATCAAAATTTGAAAATTTTACTAAAACCCCGAGGAACCCTTATTGTGCTTTCAGATGTTACTTCAAACCCCATAGGAGCCGTTTACTTTTTCTATACAAAGTGTTTTTAATCCAATATTTACGTGCCATTATTCATAGCTTTATCTGCTTCAAGATTCACTGTTCCAAAAAACAGGATTGTCAAATAATTTTTGCCGCCACAGACCACAACAAACTTTTCTCAAACATTGTGATTTTTATTTGTTATAATCACAGTTATTATCTTATCTTTTACCTTGATTGTTTATATTTTTGTCAGAGCTTCTAAAGAGGCACGCTATAGTCTTGTGCAGTGATGATAAGGCCTTCTAATTCTGCTTTTGGGCATTGATAAGCTATTCTGGTGTTGTGTCAAACGTAAATATTTATTTTTATGCGTTAGTCATTTGAGGTAGGGCAGCACCATCGACCTCTTTGCAGGGCCAACGGAACTTACGTGTCAGTGGGATTGAGGAAGTTATCTTCAAACCAAATGCTTCCAAAAGAGTTAACTCTGATAAAGGTATCCAAGTGCCAGGTGGGGGTTAAATTAGACCAGACAACAGATTAAATCTATCAACCTGTCAGCCTGAAAGACTTCTGCACAGTATCCTTTTTTCGTCTTGCAAATTTACTTTATGTGGATATGGTTAGCCTGAGTCTATACTAGAAACCAATTTGGCTGAGGTACTGTGCAGTAGAGATCAAATCCATCTATGTCATCATTCTTCTTTTAAAAATAAAAGTATGTATATATATATATAAAAATAAAAGTATATATATATATATATATATACGAGCAAAACGTGCACCCCACCCCACCCCCGTCCTATGGACAGTGCTGAGTTGTCAAACATTTAAACCAAATTTTCTCAAAACAACTTGTCTGACCGTCCCATAGGCCTCCCCTTTGAGAAACACTGATTTAACCTAAATTTGAGACACCAGCAAAAGAAGATATAAAGATAGAAATTTTTTCTATTCCAAAGAAAAACGATTTTATTCACACAAATATGCAACCGAAGAGTTTAAAGTACCAGTAATAATAAGGTTGTTGACTGGGAGAACACAAACATGGTTTAAACAGTAAGCTTGGCAGGAAAGAAACGTGCTTTTAAGCAGAACAAAAACAACAAAAAATGGAAGGTGCAATTATGTACAGGTTGACGGAAGAAAACCAGGACAAAAACGACTTTATTGATCGCATTCTCACCTGCAATCGATTTTTGTAATTTTTTCAAGACTTATACACACCCTGATACCGTTGGTATCTACATATCAAATTTGAGCCCAATCGGATGGAGGATGCCCGTGAACACACACACACACACACACACACACACACACAGCTGACTATCTACAGTTCAAAGCAAATACTTTTTCTTATCATTTGATAACATTAGTAAAAATGATTTGAACTGAAAATGTAAGAGTTAATAACTAAGTACAACATTACACTTGTCTTTTTGTGTTTTTTCTTTTTTTACTGTTGAAAAAATAATTGTTGGTAATAATAATGATTATTGTTTAAGGATTTATCAATGACTAGCAGAAATACCCGTCATTGACTGGATTCAGAAAGAATTTTCAAAAATTATATCCTGGTTTACGAAAGTTACTGCTTCGATATTATTGAATGTCTTGTAGCGGAATATCCGAAAGCTCTTATTGCCGAGTTTTGGCCCAAAAAGTTATAATATTTTACTAATGGGTCCGCTGATAGTCAGTCTCTTCAGCTGAGATTGCTCAGGTAGTCCAAATCTAATTTTTTTCGGAGGCATTGGAGTATGGTGAATTAATCTATAAAACAAGGGACTTGACTCATGTTAGCAAACTTATGGATTTCACCAATGTGGAAGTTGGTAAAAGTTATGGTTGAAAAGCTATTTTTACCACTATCCGGGGGTGCCTTGGGAAAAATAAGTTGATAAAAGCACAGCCATGGTCGTGACCAATGTCCTCCTAAAATTGGAGCGATGTGCGTGCTAGTTTGTGGATGTGCATAAAGTACATTTATGTACACACACACACACACGCATCCTGCCTTTTATAGATATAGATAAGTTAAGTGGATTGATTTGGTCTAGAATCATTTAGGTAGTTTGCTAAATAAAAGTAGATGACTAAAGCAGACATTGGAACTTGGTGCAGCTCTGCTGCTCACCAGATCCTATCAAACCAGCACAGAAAATGGAAATTAAATGCTGATGATAGTGGAAGTCAATCTGTGAATAAGATCACTTCCTAAATTTCATAAGTCCATGTAAATGTTCCATGAGTCCAGGAAGTTTCTGTGCATGAATTTGTTTGGAACAAATAAAGTATTTCACAGCACTGACCCTACTTTGCAGAATAATCAGTCATAGAACCAATGGCACAACAAAGGTTGAGATGACCAGAAACTGCCTGCACTTCAGGTTTTTTATAATATATGAGTTTACCTTCTAGAAAGAAGTTGTAACGAGAACTAGGGGTCCTTCACTTCATGTGATTCACAGGCTAGTTAACCCGTAGCTGGGACCCTGACAGGTGCTACTTCTCAGGGTCAGAGTAAACCCAGGAACAATAGTGATTAAGAGGTGGTTCCACAGTCTTCAAAACCCTGGAACTTCTTAACTAGGGCTCTGCTACCAAATGCAGTTTAAGACAGAAAAGTTGCTTCATTGCTGCTTTCTGCCTCTCTTGAAATCTTCTCTAACAAAATATATATTTCTTTATTGCCCACAAGGGGCTAAACACAGAGGGGACAAACAAGGACAGACAAAGGGATTAAGTTGATTACATCGACCCCAGTGTGAAACTGGTACTTTATTTATCGACTCTGAAAGGATAGCAGATTCATCCCAATACTTAACTGGTACTTTATTTTATTAACCTCTGGAAAGTTGAAACACAGGACCAAGCCAAGCAGGATTTGAACTCAGAACACAAATGATCACAACTAAATACCAAAAGGTGTTTTGTTTTGAGTTTCTCTTTATTGAGTCTGGCAATTTACTGCCATTCCCTTTGCTGATAATAATTCTCTCTAATTTTGACACAAGGGCAGCAAATTTTGAGGGGAAGGGCGAAAGTCAATTACATTGACTCTCCTGCCCTCACCAGTACTTGTACTTTATTTTATCAACCCCGAGAGGATGGAAAGCGAAGTCAACCTTTGTGGCATTTCAAGTCAGAATGCAAAAAGCTGGAAAAATTACTTAATTCTAAGCATTTTCTCTGGCATTGTTAACAAATCCTGCCCACTCACTGCTTTTCTCTTTCTGGTAATAATGATGTCTAACTTCGGTACAAGATCACACGTTTTAGGGGAGCAGAAACAGTGAATATTATTAACTCTATTCCTCTCCAAGGAGGGCGAAAACAAAATCAGGTTTGACGTGATTTTGAACTCGGGGCATAAAGGAGATCCATTTAAATACCAAAAGCTATTTCGTTTCCTTACTTTGCAGATTCAGCTGTCTCCCACCACTCCTCTTTTGACAGTAGTGTTTACAACAATAACATCATCAAGTTTAGGTGGACTGTGGCGGCGGTGATGGTGGTGGTGGTTGTGGTTATGGTGGTGGTGGTGGTGATGATGGTGATGGTGGTGGTGGTGGTGATGATGGTGATGGTGGTGGTGATGGTGTTGGTTGTGGTGGTGATGGTGGTGGTTGTGGTGGTGGTGGTTGTGATGGTGGTGGTTGTGGTGGTGGTGGTGGTGGTGGTGGTGATGGTGGTGGTGGCGGTGGTGGTAACGAAATGATGTTAGTTTTTTTTCTTATTTTTTGTTTTTCGTGGTGACATTTCCAAGTCAAAGGTCAGAAGTAAACAGTCGGGTGAATTAATGCGGTTTCTCGGTTTCTCTCGGTTACGACTCACCACCATCTCGTAGGAAGCTTCTACGTAGTTGCTTGTAATGCTTGACATAGCAGCCAAGTCTTTATCAAATCACACCCGATTGGGGTTTGTCTGTTTCATTATCATCATTTAACGTCCGCTCTCCATGCTGGCATGGGTCAGATGGTTTGACCGGAGCTGGCCAGCTGAGAGCTGTCCGGACACCAACTGTCTATTGTGGCATGGTTTCTACAGCTGGATGCCCTTCCTGATGCCAACCAATAAGCAGAGTGTGCTGGGTGCTTGTGTACCTATTTCTTTACTACCCACAAGGGGCTAAACACAGAGAGGACAAACAAGGACAGACAGACGGATGTGTTTACATCCCCTGTAACTTAGTGGTTCGGCAAAAGAGACCGATAGAATAAGTACTAGGCTTACAAAGAATAAGTCCTGGAGTCGATTTGCTCGATTAAAGGTGGTGCTCCAGCATGGCCACAGTCAAATGACTGAAACAAGTAAAAGAGTAAATAAAAAAAAATCTGTCATGTCATTGTTTTCCTTTTTATAGCAAGACTTATTGATGTGTTACCCCCCCCCAGTTTTCCCTTGTCATCACTGTCACCACCACCACCACAATCATCATCATCATCATCATAGTGGTCATCTTTGTTGTCATCACCATCATTGTCATGATTGTTAATACCATCACCAGCATCGGTACCACCACCACCTCCCATCATTATCATTATCCCCTTCATCATCATTATAATCACCACCACCACCACCACCACCATCGCTACCATCGTCATTACCATCATCATCATCGGTTATAATCTGTTGCAAACATCAAAAATTGTGTGTGTGAGGGGGTTTCACCCAGTTTCTCAACGTCTCTCCCCCAACACCCCAGGATGAACTGCATCCATCTTCAACAGTCAACAGTCAACATCACCCATCACCAATCACCATCGCGATTACCACCACCACCGCTCACCACCAACACCAACTCTTCACCCTCCCCAACATCACCACTATGACCAACACCACCACCACTATTACATCACTATCTCCCCCCCCACATCGTGAATAACACCCCATCCCCCCCCATCAGTTTCCATTTTTGCTTCCACCATTATAATGGAAGCTTATTTGTTTGGCATTTGGTGTCTATTGGAGAAGGGGGGAGGGGCAGTGGCAGGCGGGGGGGTGGAAGGGAAAGTTCATGTTTTTGTTGTTGTTGTTGTTGCCCAATTCTTGTTTTCTTGAAGGATATGAGTTGTTGGTCTTTCTTTTCTTGTTTTTGTTCAGATGTGCTCCCTACCATTCACCACAACTATCATCTTCCCCCCTTTAATGGTCCCACTGATATCTTTATTACTATTAATATTATTATTATTATTATTATTATTATAATTATTATTATTATTGAGTGAGAGAGCAGTGCATGCCATCAAAGTGACACTGGGGTAAAATATACGAAGCCCAGTATACCCATCATGACTACTCGTCTGATAAGGGTACACTAGGCACATGCATCTATTATTATTATTATTGACCCCGAAAGGATTAAAGGCAAAGTCGACCTCGGCGGAATTTGAACTCAGAACATAACGGCAGGCGAAATACCTATTTCTTTACTGCCCACAGGGGGCTAAACACAGAGACGACAAACAAGGACAGACAAACGGATTAAGTCGATTATATCGACTCCAGTGCATAACTGGTACTTATTTAATCGACCCTGAAAGGATGAAAGGCAAAGTTGACCTCGGCGGAATTTGAACGTAGAACATCATGGCAGACGAAATACTGCTGAGCATTTCGCCCAGTGTGCTAACGTTTCTGCCAGCTTGCCGCCTTCTAGAATTGTTAGAATGCTGCTAATGATTCTGCCAGCTCACTACCTGGGTACCTTACATGTTCTACATAAATTCCTCCCCATGTAAATGCAATCTTACTGTCTTTTTTGTTTTGTTTTTCTCCCACAGACATCTGAATTTTCAACTGAATGGCACCTCACTTATTAGCATCTTCAGATGCAAAATTCTTGTGGTACCTTGATGTCTCTGGTTGAGACTTGGATGCAACTCGTATATATTTAGCCAAAACATGATAATAATAATGATAATGATAATAATGATAATGATAATAATAATAATAATGATGATAATAATAATAATGATGATAATGATGATAATGATGATAATAATAATAATAATGATAATGATGATAATAATAATAATGATAATAATAATAATAATGATAATAGTGATAATGATAATAATGATAATAATATTAATAATAGTAATAATGATAATAATATTAATAATAATAATAATAATGATAATAATAATAATAATAATAATAATAAGGTGGAGGCAGAGCTGTGTGGTTAAGAAGTTTACTTCCCAATCATGTGGTCTCAGGTTCAGTCTCACTGCATGCCACCTTGGCCAAGTGTCTTCTATTATAGCCCCAGGCCAACAAAATTTATAAGAAAAATAAAGTGCCAAAACCTAAAACACAATACCACCTTGTCCCCTTCCTTTTAACTTTCTAAATCTCTTTTTATCTTTGTGTTTTTTGCAGATTGAATCTTTGGTGAAAGGTTTCAAGCTGCCATCTGCCACATACCACCAGGTGATGGCATTATGGAAGGAGGAGATGAAAAATGGTTTGGGAAAAACTACCCATGCCACTGCTGATATTAAGATGTTTCCGTCCTACGTCCGTGCATTGCCAGAAGGTTCAGGTAACTATGGTTACACTCTCTCATATGATAAACGTTTCTAATACTTTCTAGTTTTGACACGAGGCCAGCAATTTTGAAAGGAGGACCAAAACCTACAGCTTTTAGGACAGCGACCTGATAGCGATGGTCCACTCTGTTAAATGCCTTAGAATGATCCAAATTGACCAGTGCCCCTCCAAAGCCAGATCTATTTCTGACCTGTTCTACAATGTATCAAATTTAGGTGGAGGTTGTCATGGATAGACTTACTGAGGATTGCACAGGTTTGTGTGTCCTCAACTACACTACTGACAAGTGCAAGCCTCTTGGCAAGCACCTTACTCTTTTACTCTTGTTTCAGTCATTTGACTGTAGCCATGCTGGAGCACTACCTTTAGTCAAGCAAATCGACCCCAGGACATATTCTTTGTAAGCCTAGTACTTATTCTATTGGTCTCTTTTTGCTGAACTGCTAAGTTATGAGGATGTAAACACACCAGCCTCGGTTGTCAAGCAATGGTGGTGGGGGGGACAAACACAGACACACAAACATATACACACACATACATACATACATATATATATATATATACACAGTTTCAGTTTCCATCTACAAAATTCACTCACAAGGCTTTGGTTGGCCCGAAGCTATAGTAGAAGATCCTTGCCCAAGGTGCCATGCAGTGGGATTGAACCTGGAACCGTGTGGTTGGTAAGCAAGCTACTTACCACACTGCCACTCCTTAGCTAAATTATTTAATCCAGTATTGAGTCAGAGTTATGGGACTAAAGTTTTCAACTATATTCCTGTTGTTTAGATCTTTCCTCAGCAGAGTCACCACTCCTTGGCTCACATGACTGGGAATGCTCCCAGTCTGTTGCCAGGTGCTGTAGACGGCTCCCAAATCTGGAGCAAACAAGTCAGACATGCGGAAATGTAGTTCATAGGGAAGACCATCTGATTCTGGGGATTTGCATCCCACATGGCCGCTCAGTACACCTGCCACTTCCTCCACTGGAATTGACTTCTAGGAACACTAAATCTCCTTGTCCAATAGGTACAGCATACCATCAAAATAGGTCTCAAAGTCCCCCTGTTTCAAGTATGCCACTCCTCAAAAAGAGGCTGGTGAGCCGCTGCCAAAACATCATGTCTGTTTGGAATTAGGGAACACATGGCCGCTACAGTCTGTCACAGACTGGATTCTAGATTTGTTGCTGTGCTTTGCCTTCGCTACCCAGGCCTAACCAATGGCTTTTGAGCCTTCATGCTTCAGCACGCACACCCTAGTTCAGACAATACAGCCTTCGTGGAAGCGTCATCCAACCAAAGTACAAATATATGGGAAACTACCACCTGTATCATCTCTTGTGAAAGGTAGGAGAGTCCAGTTTGCTCGACATTGTTGTAGAGCTGAAAACGAAGTAATTTCTACTCTTCTCCTCTGGAAGCCATCTGCTCATGATACCAGAGGGTGCACACTCTCCTACCCTGATGTAATCTTCAGGGATACAGGCATCCAGCAACAGGACCTCCATAATGCTATGATGGACCGTGAAGTCTGGCGTAACATAGTACATTCCATTATCTTGACCACGGTCGAACAATGATGATGATGACAGCCTTCCTGTTTCACATTTAAGAAACGGTCAAGTGCCATACTCGTTGCTTGCACATCAGTTGCTGTCCCCTTTCTATGTGCTTTTTCTAGGCTACTAACTAATTTATTATCTATTCTATTGTTTTCTAAAATATCCATTTTTACCTGGCAAGCCTGGAAAAATAGATGTTAAATGATGGTGATGATTGCATTTAATTTTTTTTAAAAACCCCTTCAAACTAAAAGTGTCCCAGTTGTTACCAATACAGTCTTGTAAAGTCTTGGAACCATATACATTATACTAATGTGTGGCTAAGGTCTATGTCCCTAATACCTATTTCTTTATTACCCACAAGGGGCTAAACATAGAGGGGACAAACAAGGACAGACATAGGTATTAAGTCGATTACATCGACCCCAGTGCGTAACTGGTACTTAATTTATCGACCTCGAAAGGATGAAAGGCAAAGTCGACCTCGGTGGAATTTGAACTCAGAACATAACAGCAGACGAAAGCTCACCGCCTTAACCCTGATACCATCACCATCACTGCCATCATCATCATTGTTTTTACCTCTACTTTTTACATGTTTGCATGGGTGAAACAAAATTCGTTGAGGCAGATTTTATAGGACCAGATGCCCTTCCTATTGCCACACCATATGTTTCCAAGTTAGTTGATATTTCCCCTTGGTCAGACATGTTTTTACAGAAAACTGGAAAGGAATGATGCCGCCTGTATGGCAGTGACACTCATTTACAACTACCATGCAGTGTCAAGTCACACACACACACACATACACATATGTATATATGATGGGCTTCTTTCAGTTTCCATTCACCAAGTCCACTCACAAGGCTGGTCATCTCAGAGCTTTGGTAGAAATCACTTGCTCAAGTTACTATGCAGTGGGATTGAACTAGGGACCATGTGGTTAGGAAGCAAACAGCTTGCCCACACAGCCATGCCTTAAATCCTTAAATCCTTAAAAATGTTTTAGCCCGAAGGCCGCGGCCATGCTGGGGCACCACCGCTGTGCATGTTTTTTTAAAATTCTATATTAAAAAAATATATATATAATCTTGTTACAATTATTTATGTATTAGACGTTTTCAAAGAATTTAAATTATCTAATTATTTGTTTATTTACTTATATTTCTGTAGAGAGGGGCAAATTTTTGGCTCTTGATCTTGGTGGAACCAACTTTCGTGTTTTATACATTGATCTGAATGGACCCTTGGCAGATATTGTCAGCAAGACCTACCTTATCCCCCAGCAGGTAATGTTGGGTACAGGTGAACAGGTAAGAAACTACTTCGTTAATGACCAGTGTTACCTTTTCCTTTGTTTAATCCTTCAACATTCTGATTAACCTGTGAACTGTATTTTATCCACATTGTTTCAAATTCTACTAAACTCTGAACATGTTGCTTCCTTGGGCATGGACAAATTAAAGCTCCAACGTCTAGGCAACTGATCTGGTAGAAACCCACAAGATTATCCATCTTCCCAACAACTTTGGGTACCTTCTTGAATTCCATATGTCTAACACTTGTAGACATGCTTACAAAATCAAAAAAACAACACAGCACTCATGACTTTTGGAAACATTTTTTCATGCTCAGCATGGAATAAACTACCTGCATCAGTTGTTAGCTGTTGGGTCACTATATCCTTCACAACTTTCATCATCATCATCATCATACGTCCGTTTTCCATACTAGCACGGGTTGGATGGTTTGACTGGGGTCTGGGAAGCCAGGAGGCTGCACCAGGCTCCAGTCTGATCTGGCAGTGTTTCTACAGCTGGATACCCTTCCTAACGCCAACCACTCTGTGAGTGTAGTGGGTGCTTTTTACGTGCCAGGGGAGGCTGGCAGCGGCCACGATCGGTTGGTGCTTTTTACGTGCCACTGGCACAGAAGCCAGTCAAAGCAGCGCTGGCATCGGCCACGTTCGGATGGTGCTTTTTACGTGGAAATTCACCAACAGTACACCTGATGCCCCTCACCACCATTTATTTATTTTTTTTGTAAGCTTATTCACTGTTCTCTACCTGTGCATATTCTATGTACCGTTCACGCAGTTTTGGTTACTTTTTCTGATGATATGTAGTGCACCTGAGCACTGTATCCAATAAGATCATCATCATCATCATCATTATTATCGCATAGCTTCCTGATTTCGATAATGTGAATGTTTAGAATAGCATTGTAGGAATAGGTGTGAGAAGCCAGATCTGGTCAGTTTGAACATAAAAACAGATCAAATCTTTGGGGTGGATATGGACTGTTTGAATTCTAAAGGGTAACAACTTTGTTTTATTGTGTCTTGGGAGAGTCATTTTCTTTTTGTGCCTTATAATATAATATTGAAAAGGTTGCAAAACGCAACGAAAATTTTAGGAAAATAAAAATAAGAAAAAAAGTGGAAATTTTACCGGTGAATATGTTATATTATAAGGCACAAAAAGATTCAAAAGTTCTAAATTAAAATCTTCCATCAAAACTCAGTGTTAACTTGTTTCAAACAGCAGCTTAATAATAAAAAAATTATTTTGCTAAATTCCTCATTATATCTAAAATTAACTGAAGTAGAAACAGAGCAACTCAACAGAAATATGTTAACAAAAGGGTTGAAGAATTTATCTGATTTCATTTTGGGTTTTTATATGAATGTAACTTGTGCACAGTTTCTCTCTTTTCTAATCCTGTTTTTCTCTTTTTTGTATTTTCAGTTGTTTGGACATGTGGCCAATTGTGTCGCTAATTTCATTCACTTTACTGGACTGGAGAAGGAAAGATCACTTTGCCTTGGATTCACATTTTCCTTTCCCCTCGTACAAGATGGCCTTGCCTCTGCTCGTCTGTCAAAATGGACAAAAGGTTTCCGTTGTGAGGGTGTAATTGGTCAAGATGTTTGTCAGCTTCTTCAACAGGCTTTAGTCAAAGCAACAGTAAGTTTTCAATGATTTCATAATTCCTAAATGCTTTTATTCTCTTTTGTCACCAAATATGTACGGCACTGGCCGTGTAGTGGCAGAATCATTAGCACGGAGGACATAACGCTTAGCAGTGTTTCATCTGACCTTATGTTCTGAGTTCAAATCCTGCTGAGGTCCACTTTGCCTGTCATCCTTTCAGGGTCAATAAGATAAATACCAGTTGAGTACTGGGGTTGATGTAATCGACTATCCCTCTCCCCACCAAGAGCTTCTGAGTTCAATCCCAGGCAAGGCATCAAAAGGTGAATCACAAAACACCTGAAGAAGGTTGGAGCATACACAACCAAAACTGGGAAAATAGCAACCAAGATGAGGGCTCTAGTCCAACTAATGTAAATGGTGTACATAAGCGAAACATGTTTCCATTAGTATTGAGCTTTATTTGATAACCAGCTGATCTAGCAAGCGGGGCCTCATATCGGTGAGCATTGATGCCGTCGAGAGGTAAGCCCTGAAATGGCGCGCATTCTCTCCTGATGACCCCATACACTTGCTGGCTTCCGGTATGCGTAGTTCTTGACTGGTAGCACTTGCATGTGCAAGTTGTTTGCAAGACATCAATACCATCTGATACTATTTCTTGGTTGTGATTCCTAATAAAAGTGTTACTGTTTATCATTTTCTAATGGTATATGGTGAGACTTGAACCAAGGATGCAGAGTTAGACCTTGTGCCTATAGTAGAAACGAATATTGTTGTTGTTATTATCAGTGGTGGTGGTTTCAGTCAGGCTATTGTAATATTGGACATGGTGCACTTTTCACAGGTTGGTACCATTATGTCTTGAGACTATTCCGGTTTCAATGATCCAAAACTACCAACTTCATAGTATTCACATTCATATTTAAAAAAAAGAAAAGCCCTTAAACCATGATTTTGCTTACATAAGAATCTTTTGTTCAGTTACGGTTCAATTATGTTTCCGGCATCAGATTAATGAATAATTTTGTTTTTTTTTTACTAAATCCTATGACCCGTGGCTGTTGCTCCAGTCCCACCATATAGCATCTTGGGCAAGTTTCTTCTACTATAACTCCAGCCTTGTGATTGGATTTGGTAGACAGAAACTGAAAGAAGCCCTTTGTGTATGTGTGTGTATGTGCATTTACACACACACACACATATATAGAAGTGAATGGAAAAATGAAAGAAAAAAGCACTCTAAACATTTAGTAGAAGTTACATGTATTATTTAAAAGACATGTTTGGTCATGGGGAAAACATTACTTTATTTGGTGGCATGCAAGAGTTGGTGAGAGGAAGGGCATCCAGCCGTAGAAAAATCTGCTGAAATAACTTTCATTCAGCCCACGCAAACATGAAAAAGTAGATGTTAAATGGTGATGGTGATGATTTTTTTTTTCCACTATTTTCGAACTTTGAAACATGGAAACATTGTATTTCATTAGAAATATTCTTGTGGAAAAATTTATAATATATAGGCGCCAGGAGTGGCTGTGTGGTAAGTAGCTTGCTTACAAGCCACATGGTTCTGGGTTTAGTCCCACTGCGTGGCACCTTGGGCAAGTGTCTTCTACTATAGCCTCAGGCTGACCAAAGCTTTGTGAGTGGATTTGGTAGACGGAAACTGAAAGAAACCCGTCGTATATATGTATATATATATATATATATATATATATATATATATATATATATATATATATATATATATATATATATACATATTTATATGTGTGTGTATGTGTTTGTCCCCCCAACATCGCTTGACAACCGATGCTGGTGTGTTTACATCCCCGTAACTTAGCGGGTTGGCAAAAGAAACCGATTGTATAAGTACTAGGCTTATAAAGAATAAGTCTTGGGGTCGATTTGCTCGACTAAAAGCGGTGCTCCAGCATGGCCGCAGTCAAATGACTGAAACGAGTAAAATGAGAGTGAAAAAGAGAGAGTCTAAAGCTCAGAGAGGGAGAGAAGGGGCAGCGAAAGGAAGAGATAAAGACAGAAGGTAGGGAAGAGAGAGGAGTTTAAGAAATGGGTTTAAAGAATAGAATGGTAATTAGCATATGATGGTATTATCCTTTTTCCTTTTTTCAGTCATTTGACTGTGGTCATGCTGGAGCACCACCTTGAATGCTGGACATTTGTTTAAGAAAATAAAGACAAGACAGAATAAAGTATAATCCAAATTAATATTGGTTTCAAGTTTTAGCACAAGGCCAGCAAGCTCAGGGGAGGTGGGTAAGTGGATTACAATGACCCCAGTTTACAATTTGTATTTGTTTTATTTACCCTGGAAGGATGAAAGGCAAAGTTGACATTGGTGGAATTTGAACTCAGAATGTAAAAACATGAAACGTTGTTGAACATTTTGTCCAAGATGTTAACAATTCTATCAGTTTGCCACCTGAGTCCAAATTGATATTTAAAAGCAAAAATGGTAAACTGATGACTGAAATAAAATGATTCTAGCATTTCTGGATCAAAGGTTGCTGTTTAATACAAACATTATGTTTGGTAGGGATGTTTTTGTAGTTATTTTTAGATAAATAAGTATTAAAAGTTAATGAGTAAATAGATAACTAAATAAATATATAAACAAATAAAATATATAAAAATGCTATTTATAGATTCTTGTGATAATTGAAAATCTGAAACAAACAGGAAAAAGAAAATCAACCGAAAAACAATTCAATGATATGATAGGGAGAAGAAGGCGGTGAGCTGGCAGAAACGTTAGCATGCTGGGCGAAATGCTTAGCAGTATTTCGTCTGCCGTTATGTTCTGAGTTCAAATTCCGCCGAGGTCAACTTTGCCTTTCATCCTTTCGGGGTCGATTAAATAAGTACCAGTTACGCACTGGGGTTGATATAATCGACTTAATCCCTTTGTCTGTCCTTGTTTGTCCCCTCTGTGTTTAGCCCCTTGTGGGTAGTAAAGAAATAGGTATTTCATCTGCCGTTATGTTCTGAGTTCAATTTCCGCCAAGGTCGACTTTGCCTTTCATCCTTTCGGGGTCGATAAATTAAGTACCAGTTGCGCACTGGGGTCGATATAATCGACTTAATCCGTTTGTTGTCCTCTCTGTGTTTAGCCCCTTGTGGGTAGTAAAAAAATAGATATGATAGGGAGAAGAAATAAGGGTTCAAATTGTTGTTGTTTGGTCTTTGGTCAGCTCTGAATGAGTCAATTTGGATACAAAAGCATTCCAAATATGAGCATCATGTCTTTTTGACAGGTATTATCATCATCATCATCCATCATCGTTATCATCATCATTTAATGTCCATTTTCCATGCTGGCATGGGTGGGATGGTTTAACAGGGTCCAACAAACTGTACTAAGCTACATTGTCTTCTTTAGTATGGTTTCTATAGCTGAAAGCCCTTCCTAACATCAACCACTGATGGTATTTTGTCTGCCGTTACGTTTTGAGTTCAAATTCCGCTGAGGTTGACTTCGCCTTTCATCCATTCGGGGTCAATAACTTAAGTACCAGTTCACTGGGGTCGATGTAATCGACTTAATCCGTTTGTCTGTCCTTGTTTGTCCCCTCTGTGTTTAGCCCTTTATGGGTAGTAAAGAAATATATATCTGTGTAAATCTTGTATATATGTATGTATAATTAGATCTACATTATAAAGATAAGTTTAACTCATTAACTTAACGCATAACATCTTCATTAAAACCACCACTGAATTTAGGACATTTATATTACTTATACTCTTGTACTCTTGTTTCAGTCATTTGACTGCGGCCATGCTGGAGCACCGCCTTTAGTCGAGCAAATCGACCCCGGGACTTATTCTTTGTAAGCCCAGTACTTATTCTATCGGTCTCTTTTGCCGAACCGCTAAGTGACGGAGACGTAAACATACCAGCATCGGTTATCAAGCAATGCTAGGGGGACAAACATAGACACACAAACACATACACACACATATATATATATATATACATATATACAACAGGCTTCTTTCAGTTTCCATCTACCAAATCCACTCACAAGGCATTGGTCGGCTCGAGGCTATAGCAGAAGACACTTGCCCAAGATGCCACGCAGTGGGATTGAACCCGGAACCATGTGGTTGGTTAGCAAGCTACTTACCACACAGCCACTCCTGCGCCTTATGCGATATTCCATATTTTCCAGGTAGAATGTAGTTGGGTCTGAAGGGGGTGGTACAAACTTAGCAATATATGTTTTATAAGGAAAGCAAAATTTCCATTCAAATAGCAATTGCCAGATGATTTTCTGTTCAAGTCTAACCATTTTAAGTCGTAGTGGAAATGCGACCTATGTTGCAAAGAGGCATATGAATATTGTATAAATTTTATAATTGAAAAATTAATTATATTTTGTACAAACGAATATACCAGCCTATGGGTGCAATAAAGTGGACTTGCAGGTACAATAGCACCTGTGGGCAGGGGTATCCCCACCCTGGCAGTAGGCTACAGTTTGAGGGAGATTTGACTGCTATTTAATGTTGACTCATACTATTATAGTTGTAGTGGTTTAGGCCGTGTAGTTGTAGTGGTTTAGCCCATGGTCAGACCCAACTGAGTAGAACTTTCTAGACATGATCATTCCATTTAAAACGTTCTCTTTTAATGTAATATGTCCCATTTTTAAGACAGGTTAGTGTGGATCTGAGGGAGTGTTTGGCTGCTATTTTTGTAGGTTTTTAACCATCTAATGGTTAACGGTGACCTGTATTTGATATGATCATGGCCTGGTTTTTGACCACACACACTTATAAACACATGCTTACACAAACACACATACACACTCATATTCACTCTCATACACATTAACACACACACATATATGCAAGCATTCGCTCTCTCACATGCTAACACAGATGTTCAACACACATAAACACGCACCTGCTCACCAGTCTCTGTGATAAAGTGTAATTAAAAAAAAAACTAGTTCACTTATTTAGGACTTTCCACAATCTCTCAAGTGGTTGTTTTAGTAAAGCTTTAGTTTTATTGCTTTGTTTTATAATCTGTTCAGTTTCTTTCTTAGTATATTGTCATTGTCATTATTATTATTGCCACCACTGTCATCACTACCACCACCCCACCACTACCACCATCCCCAACTCTACCACCATCCCCGACTCTACCACCGTCCTCACCACTACCACCGTCCCCACCACTACCACCATCCACACCACTATCACCCCCACCACACCCACCATTACCACCATCCCCAACTCTACCACCATCCCCACCACTACCACCATCCCCACCACTACTGCCATCCCCACCACTACCACCATACCCACCACTACCACCATCCACACCACTACCACTGCAACCAACACCATAGTGATGATGGTGATTGTTGTCGTCATTATTTAGTGTCCATGTTCCTGTTTGGCCAGTTTGACGAGATACAATTGACCCAAGAACTGCATTGCGCTCCAGTGAGGTCTGCTTTGGTAGGGTTTCCAGGGCTGGATACCCTTCTTAATGCCAACCACTTTATAGCATAGCATTATATTGGGCTGCTTTTTCACACCACCAGCATCAGTGCTGTTACCATGCAACATTCATGACTACAAACCCCAAGGAGTAGGGGTCAGGTTTATGCTAGGAGAAGAGGTGTCTCAGTATGATAGAGGGTGGAGGTGGCACCTCAAGGTACGAAATGAATAGGAGTGAATCAGAGCACAGGAATTAGGAGTGTGTGTGTGTATTATAGTGAAATCCCTGAAATTCCTAAGGGAAATAATATAATTCTGTATTTCTGAGATGCCAACGTTGAGACCTCATTGAAAGTTTTGTAAGCCTTAAAAATTCTCTCTGTCACTGCTTACAGGCATAGCATAGTGGATAAAGGCATTGGTTAATGCAGTGCAGTCACCTAGAGCTTCTGAGATCAATCCCAGGCAAGGCATCGCAAGGTGAATCACAAAACACCTGAAGAAGGTTGGAGCATACACAACCAAAACTGGGAAAATAGCAACCAAAATGAGGGCTCTAGTCCAACTAATGTAAATGGTGTACATAAGCAAAACATGTTTCCAATAGTATTGAGCTTTATTTGATAACCAGCTGATCTAGCAAGTGGGGCCTCATATCAGTGACGGGGGCTGGTGCGCATTGATGCCGTTGAGAGGTAAGCCCTGAAATGGCGTGCATTCTCTCCTGATGACCCCATACACTTGCTGGCTTCCGGTATGCGGAGTTTTTGACTGGTAGCACTTGCATGTGCAAGTTGTTTGCAAGACATCAATACCATCTGATACTATTTCTTGGTTGTGATTCCTAATAAAAGTGTAACTGTTTATCTTTTTCTAATGGTATATGGTGAGACTTGAACCAAGGACGCACAGTTACTCTTTTACTTGTTTCAGTCATTTGACTGCGGCCATGCTGGAGCACCGCCTTTAGTCGAGCAAATCGACCCCAGGACTTATTCTTTGTAAGCCCAGTACTTATTCTATTGGTCTCTTTTGCTGAACTGCTAAGTGACGGGGACGTAAACACACCAGCATCGGTTGTCAAGCAATGCTGGGGGGACAAACACAGACACACAAACATATATACACACATACATATATATATATACAAATATTCGACAGGCTTCTTTCAGTTTCCGTCTACCAAATCCACTCACAAGGCTTTGGTTGGTGCAAGGCTATAGTAGAAGACACTTGCCCAAAGTGCCATGCAGTGGGACTGAACCCGGAACCATGTGGATCGTAAGCAAGCTACTTACCACACAGCCAATCCTGCGTTGGAGCAGATACCACAAGATGTCCGGTCTGACACTAAGAACCTCACCAATTCCACCCACCCTCTGTTGGTTTTATATTTATGAAATGATGAAAGACAAAGTTGACCTCTACACAGAGGTCAGAACAAATGTCACAAAGAATTCTTTCAAATGTTTACAGGACTCTGCCAATTCACCACTTTTGTGTGTGAGAGAGAAAGATAGAGAGAGTATTTTTATAAACAAATGTTGAAGTGCTAAAGTTGATGTTTTAGAAAGGAAGGACATCTCAAACACAGGAGAATAAGGTGATCTCTTGCACTCTAGATTTCTTTCATTTTTGAAACGCATATGTATGCATTTAAAGACAGATAGATTGACCGATAGGTAGGTAGAGAGGTGGAGGAAGAGATAGGGAGAGATAGCCAAATAGCTAGATTGATAGATAGATACGTAGATATAGATAGATAGATACATAGAGATAGATAGATAGATAGATACATATAGATAGATAGATAGATAGATAGATACATATAGATAGATAGATAGATACATACATACATAGAGATAGATAGATACATAGATAGATAATTAGATAGATACATAGATATAGATAGATAATTAGATAGATAGATAGATACGTAGATATAGATAGATTGATAGATGGATACATAGATAGATAGATAGATACATATATACATACACACGTAGATAGAGACACACAGACAGATAGATATAGAGTGAAAGAGATAGCAGGTAATGATGCGTTATTAGAGGTAAATACTATCATTATATCTGAAATCTATTTAAATCTGTCATTACTATAAATGCTCGTTTCAGAAGTTCGTTATGTTTTTTTTCTTTAAATTTCCAAAGGTTGATCTCTTTTACTACGTAGTTTTGCATTAAAAAAAAGGACGTTGTTTTTCCAAAACTAATGACTTTTTGACTGTTGATTGTGTTTGCTGGTTCTAGTTTGTGACATGGCAGTACGTAGACAATCAGTAACTTTATCTAAATAACCTTTCTGTTACCCACTGATGAGGGTGACGTCTGTGTGTGTGTGCATCATTTTATGCACTTACAGCTTCTGGAAACATGATCTAGGTTTGGTAGGATAATCAAATATGTATTTATTTCATCGTCATCATCATCATCATTTAACATCTGTTCTCCATGCTGGCATGGGTTGGACAGTTTGTCAGGAACTGGTAAACCAGAGGACAGCACCAATCTCAGTCTGCTTTGACATGGCTTTTACAGCTGGATGCCCTTCCTAATGCCAGCCACTTTCCAGAGTGTTTGTATTTGACCCTGTGCCTACATAAAAACACCATCCGATCATGGCCGTTTGCCAGCCTCCTCTGGTCCCTGTGCCAGTGGTACGTAAAAAACACCCACTACACTCTTGGAGTGGTTGGCATTAGGAAGGGCATCCAGCTGTAGAAACACTGCCAAACCAGACTAGAGTCTGGTGCAGCCTCCATGGCTTACCGACCCCGGTCGAACCGTCCAACCCATGCTAGTATGGAAAATGGACGTTAAATGATGATGATTATTATTATTATTATTGAGTGAGAGAGCAGTGCATGCCATCAAAGTGACTCTGGGGTAAAATATGCGAAGCCCAGTATACCCATCATGACTACCTGTCTGATAAGGTTACACCAGGCACATGCATCACAACCATATGTGTGTGACATGGTGATCTCATATCAAGATAAACAGAACATGACCTTGCAGGTGGACCCAGTTAGAATTTTCTTCTGGTCGAGTAACCCATCCTACTCAAAAGGTCCCTGAGTAAGGGTTATTTAAGGATGTTGAACGAAACACCCAAATTTCCTGAGGTGAATTATTCAAACCCCAAAGAATCCCTCTCAACACATGGCTATGATGCTCCCCCACTACTTCTGCTCGTGATCAAAGATGCACATATCGTCAGCCACTGAGGGACATGCTCAACTGGTTACGGTCAAACAACTGACAAGCAAATCTGTGGTATTGAGCAGAATATTTGCTGTAGCCCATCTTTTACACCAAGACAAAACAATGTACATGATAACACTTCCAATCAATTAAGATCAGAAGCAGCGAGAGCCACTGCCTGGTACTGCATCAGGGAATATTATTATTATTATTATTATTTATGGTGGCAAGCTGGTAGAATCGTTAGCACACCAGGCAAAATGCTTAGCAGTAGTTTCCCCATCACTACATTCTGAATTCAAATTCCGCTTAGTTGACTTTGCCTTTCATCCTTTCAGGGTCAATAAATTAAGTACCAGTGAAACACTAGGGTCGATGTAATCAACTTGTCCCCACTCCCCAGAAAATTCAGGCCTTGTGCCTTTAATAGAAAGGATTATTATTATTATTAGTATTATTATTATCATTATTATTATTATCATCATCATTATTAAGGCAGTGAGCTAGCAGAGTCGTTAGCACACTAGACGAAACGCTTAGCAGTATTTTGTCCATCACTATGTTTTGAGTTCAAATTCCGCCTAGGTTGACTTTGCTTTGCATCCTTTTTGGATCAATGAAATTGAAATTAATCAAAAAATCAATGGAAATTGTAGCTGTGATACCAGTGCCAGTGGTATGTAAAAAGATCCATCCGAATGTGGCCGTTGCCAGCACCGCCTGGCACGTAAAAAGCACCCACTACACTCACGGAGTGGTTGGCATTAGGAAGGGCATCCAGCTGTAGAAACACTGCCAGATCAGACTGGAGCCTGGTGCAGCCTCCTGGCTTCCCAGACCCCAGTCAAACTGTCCAACCCATGCTAGCATGGAAAGCAGACGTTAAACGATGATGATGATGATGTAATCAACTCATCTCCTCCCCCAAAATGGCTACCCTTGTGACAAAATTTCAAACCATTATCATTATTATTATTATTATTATTATTAAGGTGGTAAGCTGGCAGAGTCATTAGCACCTTTGGCAAAATGCTGAGTGGCATTTCGTTTGTCTTTATGTTCTGAGTTCAAATTCTGCTGAGATCGATCGACTTTACCCTTCCCCCTCCCCACAAAAATTGCTGGCCTTGTGCCATAATTAGAAACCATTATTATTCATTTCTATAGTTTTGCATTTATTTATTTAATTACAGCCAGTGAAAATTGATGTTGTGGCTGTAATCAATGATGCTGTAGGAACTTTGATGTCTGCTGCTCACACTGACCGAAAATGTGAGATTGGTTTGATTCTTGGTAAGTAATGAAGCCCACAACTTCACATACAAACATTCTCTTGATGCATTTCATTTGATTTCTTTTCTATTTTTATTTTTTTGTCAATTTATGTCAGAATATTTGGGGGAGGTGTTAATAAATGGTGTGGGTGGAGGTAAAGATTGTTGAAAGCTGGAAATATAACATTTGAGTGGAGTTTGAGTGTAGGAATTACATAAGGTGAGTGGAGGTGTGAAATATGTGAGTGAGAGTGTTACATCACATCTGTGTGTGTGTGTGGGGGGGGGTCATACATATCATCATCTGAAAAAGATTTTCTAACTAGAAAGGGTATGGCCTGGTCAGCCTGTAATGATATGCATAAGATCTGGTCATCAAATCTAAGTAGAGATTTCAAACTTAAAATCTTCAAAGCCACAGTCTAACCAATTCTACTCTATGGCTCAGAAACCTGGACGTTATCAAAGAAGCTTGAGAGGCGGTTGGATGGAACTTACACTCGCCTCCTTATGAGAGCTCAAAATCTCTCGTGGAAGCGTCATCCAACCAAAGTACAAATATATGGGAAATTACCACCTGTATCATCTCTTGTGAAAAGTTAAAGAGTCCAGTTTGCTGGACATTGTTGTAGAGATGAAAACAAGGTAATTTCTACTCTTCTCCTCTGGAAGCCATCTGCTCGCGATACCAGAGGGCACATACTCTCCTACCCTGATGTAATCTCCAGGGATATAGGCTTCCAGCAACAGGACCTCCGTAATGCTATGATAGACCATGAAGTCTGGCGTGGCATAGTAAATTCCATTGACTCAACCACGGTCGAACAATGATGAATGATAATGTATACATGTGCATGTATAGCACTTTAGGCAACTGTCTTGTACTATAAGCTGAAGGCTTTCAAAGGTCTTGTAAGTAGATTTGACAGAAATTGAAAGAACCCCCACCCCACTGCGAAATGCACACACACACATATACATACATACATACATACATACATACATATGTACGTACATACATACATACATATGTACGTACATACATACATACATATATACGTACGTACGTACGTACATACATACATGCACATAGATACACACACATGCACGCACACACATATATATCTTTGTGTCTGTGTTTGTGTCCCACCACTGCTTGACAACCAATGTTGGTTTGTTTATATCCCTGTAACTTACCAATTTGATTAAAGAGACTGGTAGAATTAAGTACCAGGCATTAATGAAAAAAGTATTAGAGTCAATTCATTTGACTAAAAAATTCTTCAAACCAGTGCCCCAGATAAAGTTATATATATATACATACGAACCACATGGTTCCAGGTTCAGTCCCACTGCGTGGCACCTTGGGCAAGTGTCTTCTACTATAGCCTCGGGCTGACCAAAGCCTTGTGAGTGGATTTGGTAGATGGAAACTGAAAGAAACCCATCGTATATATATATATATATATAGCCTTGGGCCAACCAAAGCCTTGTGAGTGGATTTGGTAGACGGAAACTGAAAGAAGCCCGTCGTATATATGTATATATATATGTGTGTGTTTGTCCCCCTAGCATTGCTTGACAACCGATGCTGGTGTGTTTATGTCTCTGTTACTTAGCGGTTCGGCAAAAGAGACCGATAGAGTAAGTACTGGGCTTACAAAAGAATAAGTCCCGGGGTCGAGTTGCTTGATTAAAGGCGATGCTCCAGCATGGCCGCAGTCAAATGACTGAAACAAATAAAAGAGTAAAAGAGAGAGAGAGTAAAGAGTATGTCTGGAGGCACATGGCTTAGTGGTTAGGGTGTTACGCTCATGAGTGGACAGGATGATGCATTGTGTTTTGAGCAAAACACTTCATTTCACATTGCTCCAGTCCACTCAGCTGGGAAAAATGAGTTTTCCTGTGACACTGGCATTTTGTCCAGTGATGCAATTTATATGCTACAGAATCTGGGGAACAGGCCTTATGAGCCAAAGGCTTAGGAACAACTTTTGACCCTTTTTTTTTTTTTGTGATATGTGCTCCAGCATGGTCAGAGTCAAATGACTGAAACCTGTTAAAGAATAAAAGGATATAGCATAGATTACCAATCAGTGTCAATTATTAATAAATGTTTGTTTGTGTTTTCCAGGAACAGGATGTAATGCTTGTTATATGGAAAAGCTTGAAAATGTGGAAACTGTTTCATTAGATGATGATGAACCTCAACAGGTAAGTTCTTTGATCTTTGAAAATAAAGTTAAACTTAGAAATTACCAAATATAGAATTTGTGTTTGGTTGATGCCAGTGCCACCTGACTGGCTCTCGTGCTGGTGGCATTTAAAAAGGACCATTTGAGCATCGTCGATGCCAGTGCCCCCTGACTGGCTCTCGTACCGGTCACATGTAGAAAGCACCATTGAAGAGTGGTCGATGCCAGTGCCACCTGACTAGCCCCCATGCTGATAGAACATAAAAAGCATCACTACACTCTCAGAGTGGTTGGCATTAGGAAGGGCATCCAGTTGTAGGAACCTTGCCAGATCATATTGGAGCCTGTACAATCTCTTGGTTTGCCAGTCCCCAGTCAAACTGTCCAACCCATGCCAGCATGGACAGTGGACATTAAACAATGATGATGATGATCATCATCATCATCATTTCTTTATCTTACGTTTTAAGATCCTCCATCTTGACAACTAAAATGTTTAATACACAAAAAGTGGAAGAATTATTTCTTAACAAATTATATTTATTATTACACTGATGGCATTGAGATCAATTACATTGGGCTTACAAAGAATACCTTTAAGATCAGATACAACCATCACTCTATTCAATTACGTCCAGGGATGTTATTAATGTTACTATTGTTGCTTGTTGTTGGCATTATTGTTATCATAATCATTATTACTTTTGTGTTGTTGTTAAGGCAGTGAGCTGGCTGAATCATTAGCACACTGGCAAAATGCTTAGCAGCATTTTATCTGCCTTTGTGTTCAAATTCCGCCAATGTTGACTTTGCTTTTCGGAGTTGATGAAATAAGTACCAGTTCAGCACTGGGGTCAATGTAATCGACCAACCCCACTCCACTAAAAATTTAAAGGTTTGTGTCTCTAGAAGAAAGGACTATATCTTATTATTTCATCATCATCATCATCATTTAACGCCCATTCTCTATGCTAGCATGGGTTGGATGGTTCGACCGGGGATCTGGGAAGCCAGAAGGTTGCACCAGGCTCCAGTCTGATCTGGCAGTGTTTCTACAGCTGGATGCCCTTCCTAACGCTAACCACTCTGTGAGTGTAGTAGGTGCTTTTTACGTGCCACTGGTACAGGTGCCAGGCGAGGCTGGCAACGGCCACGATCGGATTGGTGCTTTTTACGTGCCACCAGCATGGAAGCCAGTCAAGGCGGTACTGGCATCGGCCACGTTCAGATGGTGCTTTTAAAAAATATATTTGTATATGTGACTAAATGTGTCTTCTTGTTTTATCTTGCCATGGCATTCACCTGGAGTGGGGGGTTTAAGCCAACTCCTATTGAGTTCACCGTGTTGTGAGTTTCAAAGGGTGATCAGCCTCTGCGAAAACAGATCCCATCTGTATTAGCACTAAATATGTGTGTGTGTGTGTGTGTATAAAGATCTTTAGTTTTGCTTTAGACATTACATCTAAGGCCATGCTGGAGCACTTCCTTTATAGACATGTGTATGTATTTTATTTCTGTATATTTTAATCAAGGGAATGCCAGGGCAGAGCCCATAGGCCTTGCATCCTCTCTCGTGCTAGTACACTTTGCATCAATATAATTGTTGTTTAGCTTGTACTTCTATGAGTGTGCATACATAAGTGTATGCGTTGAGTGTGTATGAATGATGTGAGTGTGTGTGTTAGAGAGAGAGACAGACAGACGGGCAGAGAGAAATACCCAGACTAAATGCTTCCTAAATATTCTCTCTCTTCCAGGTGATCATCAATACAGAATGGGGTGCATTTGGTGACAACGGCTGTTTGGATATTGTCCGTACAGAATACGACAGAGAGTTGGATACATACTCTATCAACCCAGGAAAACAACTGTGAGTTTCATCTATAGATATGTGTATATGTATATGTATAAATATATGTGTGTGTTTAGGCAGTGAGCTGGCAGAAACGTTAGCACGTCGGGCGAAATGCTTAGTGGTATTTTGTCTGCCGTTACGTTGTGAGTTCAAATTCCGCCAAGGTCAACTTTGCCTTTCATCCTTTCGGGGTCGATTAAATAAGTACCAGTTACACACTGGGGTCGATATAATCGACTTAATCCGTTTGTCTGTCCTTGTTTGTCCCCTCTATGTTTAGCCCCTTGTGGACAATAAAGAAATATATGTGTGTGTTTGTATGTGTCCACACACACACACACCATTTTTTATGGCTGTGTGTATCTGTTTGTTGTTCCGTGAGTGTGTTTATGTGTTGCTCTGTGTGTGTGTATGTGTTATGAACGTCTGTATGTATTGCTCTGTGTGTCTGTAGCGGTGCATTTGTGTATTACTATGTGTATGTGTGTCACAGAGATAGATCATCTCCATCAATTTTGTGGGGCTTCGGTAAGTGATGTGTGGAGGGAGAGAAGAGAGAAGCCATGATTATTCTTGGCTGACCGTAATAGGAAGAAGCAGTATGGCAGGATATTGAGATTTTTTTTCTCAGGCTGAAGATGATTTGATCCAACTTGGTCAAAATAAAATATTTGCAACCAGAAGATGAACACTACTGTTAAATACGTGCATGTGTGTGTGTGTGTGTGTGTGTGTATGTAACAATTATAGCATGGAAAGCATATATTACGGAGATGTACTTACATAGCAAGTGACCCGATCTGAGATCGTGTGCTGGAATGAAAACAATTGTAGCGTGGAAGGTGTTTATAAGCCATTTAAGAAACACACAAAAACTGTTAGATTCACTTCAACATCATCATCATCATTTACCGTCCGCTTTCCATGCTAGCATGGGTTGGACAGCTCAACTGGGGTCTGTGAAGCCAGAAGGCTGCATCAGGCCCAGTCTGATCTGGCAGTGTTTCTACAGCTGGATGCCCTTCCTAACGCCAACCACTCCATGAGTGTAGTGGGTGCTTTTTACATGCTACCCGCACAGGTGCCAGATGGAGCTGGCAAACGGCCATGGACGGATGGTGCTTTTTATGTGCCACCGGCACGGGGGCCAGGTGAGCCTGGCAACGGCCACAATCGGATGGTGCTTTGTACGTGCCACCGGCACAGGGGCCAGGCGAGGCTGGCAACGGCCACGAACGGATGGTGCTTTTTACGTGCCACCGGCACGGAGGCCAGTCGGGGCGGCGCTGGCAACCGCCACATTTAAATTTAATTTGTCAAAATATTTTCGGCGCTTTGAGACCGCGACCTGTTCACTGACAAAGCTTCATGCTGCATATAGTTATTGAAAAACACACAAGGACCGTTAACTGCATTTAAACACTTGATGTTAAAATTTAGTATTAAAATTTTCATTGTACCAACTGTGACCTGGTCACTGATGTTGTTCCACTACAACAGAATTGGTGGAAGAAATAAGAAATAAGGCGGCGAGCTGGCAGAATTGTTAACACGCTGGGCGAAATGCTTAGCGGTATTTCGTCTGCCGTTACTTTCTGAGTTCAAATTCCACCGAGGTCGACTTTGCCTTTCATCCTTTCGGGGTTGATTAAATAAGTACCAGTTATGCACTGGGGTTGATATAATCTACTTAATCCATTTGTCTGTCCTTGTTTGTCTTCTTTGTGTTTAGCCCCTTGTGGGTAGTAAAGAAATAGGTATTTCGTCTGCCATTATGTTCTGAATTCAAATTCCACCAAAGTTGACTTTGCCTTTCATCCTTTTGGGGTCGATAAATTAAGTACCAGTTACATACTGGGGTCAATGTAATCGACTTAATCCCTTTGTCTGTCCTTGTTTGTCCCCTCTATGTTTAGCCCCTTGTGGGCAATAAAGAAATGAAAATTGGTGGAAGAAAAGGTTTGTCACCAAATAATAAATTTTAAAGAAATGTTTGCATTTAGGAATGGCTAGTATGTATCTTCCATACTAAAATTGTTTTAGTATCAACACAACACACAGTCTCAGATGAAATCATTTGCCTGACAAGTAATTCTTCGATATATACATACATATATATAAATAATCAAAGTCAAACTGAGGGTGAAAAAATTGGATCTTAATTTAATAACACCAATTTAACACCAGTGGTCTAGCGCATAAAAGACTGAGATTCAAGTAAATATTATTAATACACAAATATGAGAGAGAATCCACTATGTGGACGCTCTTACGCTAGAGATAGATCCACAAGGGTCACAACCACTAAGAATTGTTCTCAAGAGAAAATTTAGCACACTAAGAACGTAAGCGAGCAGGACAAATGAAAAATAACAAAAATATAGATTAAATACCTGAATCTAAGCCTGAAAGCAATGAAGTCATAAAAGAATCATCCATAACTTGCAGTGAGCAACATTTATTAAACGTTATTACTGTTATTTCTTTATTTTCTGCAAACAAAATGCACAAAAAAGCTACACGTTTGCATTATGTTATATATACAATAATAATAAAGGATGTTACCATATACATTTTTACAAACCAAGGATGTTATATAGACCTTCTTGACTCAAGTTAGAGAAGGGGTGCGTATTATGCACAAGGTTTAGGTTTTCCAGAGGTACAGCTCCCTAAAAATCCCCTGCGTATTATACTCGAGGATTTATGGTATGTATGAGTCTCTAGTAAGTTGTAATATTTGTTTGATGATCCATGTACATGTGGCCTTTAGGCTTATTTAACCTGTTATTATTGTCTTTATTATCATAATCTTCTTCACTTACAGGGTTGAAAAAATGATAGGTGGAATGTACCTTGGTGAAATTGTACGGCTGACACTAGAAAGATTGAGCTCTGAAAAACTTATCTTCCGTGGCATTGATCATGATTGTGATTTATTCAACCGTGGAAAGTTCTACACCAAATATCTATCTGAAATTGAAAGGTTTGTGTGTATTTTTACATTGTTTTGTTATTGTGAAGGTGCATGGCCTAGTGGTTAAGGTGTACAGCTCACAGTTATAAGGTTGCGAGTTCAATATTTGGTAGCATATTGAGTTCTTGAGTAAGACATTTTATTTCATGTTCACCCAACTGCCAAACAGGAGTTGTACCTGTATCTCAAATGACTTGTACCTGTATCTCAAATGACTTGTACCTGTATCTCAAATGACTTGTACCTGTGTCTCAAATGACTTGTACCTGTATCTCAAATGACTTGTACCTGTATCTCAAATGACTTGTACCTGTATCTCAAATGAGTTGTACCTGTATTTCAAAAGAGCCAGCATTATCACATTCTGTGCCACAAGACTGCACCAAGCTCTGCTCTCTGCTTTTGGGAGGGCTTCTTCAGCTGGAGAGCCAACCAAATGCTAACCACTTTACAGAATGTACTGAGGTCTTTTTTGGGGTTTTTTTTCATGTGGAACCAGCAGCAGCACAAGACCTTTCAACTTTGGGGGAGAAATATTGAGGGATAAAAAAAAAGGTGTCGGACATTAGAAGAGAAACATGGCTGCCTCATGTGGAGAGAGAGAGAAAATGGTGAAGTGTGACAGGAGTGAGGAGCTGAGACCATGCACCCATGTAGCAGGAAGATGCATAGAGGGAAGTGTAGACTGGGGATTGGGGGAGAGTGAGGGGATGAGTGAGTTCACTATATATATATATATAAATTTTAAATTTTGAATTTTATATTTTATTTATTTTTTATTAATTAATTTTATTTCTATGTATTGGTTTATGATTTTCACAGTTTGATTTGCCTAATAGTGGTTTTATCTCTAATTTTATATATATATATATATATTTATACTATAAAATTAGATTTAATCCTAAATCTAATTTTTCCCTGTAAGATTGGATTTTCTCCTAATATTATATATATATATATATATATATATATATATTTATACTATAAAATTAGATTTAATCCTAAATCTAATTTTTCCCTGTAAGATTGGATTTTCTCCCTAATATTATATATATATATATAATTAATATGACTCAATGGCTCAGAGTTTCGTACATTAGCACTTATCAAAGTTTTATATATAAATGTATATATAAATTTAAAGGACTGACCACTAAAAGTGGACAGTCTATATGCTAGATATAGACGTCAAAATCACTATTTTTTGACGTCTATATCTAGCATATAGACTGTCCCCTTTTAGTGGTCAGTCCTTTAAATTTTGCTTGTAAAAAATATTTTTAATCTTCAGATTTTTTAAATATGCTAGGCCACTGGTTTTAATTGATTAATATCAATTTCTACCCTTATTTAATTTTAAATGTATATATATATATATATATAGGTATACACTCATATTTTGAGTTCTATTGTTTCCTGTTTTCATCACCAAACCTATACATACATACATACATACATACATATATATATATATATATATATATCATCATCATCATCGTTTAATGTCCGCTTTCCATGCTAGCATGGGTTGGACGATTTTGACTGAGGTCTGGCGAACCAGATGGCTGCACCAGGTTCCAATCTTGATCTGGCAGAGTTTCTACAGCTGGATGCCCTTCCTAATGCCAATCATTCAGAGAGTGTAGTGGGTGCTTTTACGTGCCACTGGCACGAGGGCCAGTCAGGCGGTACTGACAACGACCACGCTCAGATGGTGCTTTTTATGTGTCACTTCCACGGGATCCAGTCCAGCGGCACTGGCACACACAAATAACAACAGTTGGATAGTAGTTCATTACAACTTATACACACATATATATATAACGATTTGAGCAAGGAAAAAGATTCGAGCGAGGTCATCGCCAGTACCGCCTGACTGGCCCCCATGCCGTGGCACGTAAAAGGGCACCATTCGAGCGTGATCGTTACCAACATTGCCTTACTGGCACCTGTGCTGGTGGCATGTGTAAAAAGATTCGAGCAAGGTCATTGCCAGTACCGCCTGACTGGCCCCTGTGCCAGAGGCACATAAAAGCACCCACTACACTCATGGAGTGGTTGGCATTAGGAAGGGCATCAGGCTGTAGAAACTCTGCCAGATCAAGATTGGAGCCTGGTGCAGCCATCTGGTTCGCTAGCCCTCAGTCAAAATCGTCCAACCCATGCTAGCATGGAAAGCGGATGTTAAATGATAACAGAAAATAAGATGATAAAGGGAAACGATGGTTATGTTATGAATTTCACGCCTAAACAAAATACACACACGTGTGTGTGTGAAGGCTGAAGTTGTGTGATTCTTATCTAAAGTGTCCATTGTTCAGATAGGTTAAATACATTTATATAAAACCTCTCTATTAGGTGCTGTGAATATCTTAATGAAGGCCACTGCTGTTATCATCTGAAACACCTTATCTATGGTTCTTAGCATTTTCATAAATTAACAGAATGTTAATTAGGTTAGTCATGGCACGACTGATGCAGTGTGTTAAATAATTGCTTAAAACATCATAAGATTCTGATATTAGTTTGGTCATATCTTATCAAAGATAATACTTATCTTATTTATTACGTGTTGTTACTGGGTTGTGTGCCACCTTAGGTTTTGTGTGGTTCAACTGAAAGCCATGCCTCCTACCTTTACCTGTCTATGCTTTATTGTTCTGGCCACTGTCTTCATACTAACATCCTTTTCACCTTGAGCCTCTGTTGATGGTCTAGGACTCATAAGGTCAGTTTATCCAGTTTACATGGCATATAACTGACCGAGGTCACAACAATCCCATTGAACAGGACACTGGTCCATTGTAGGTTTCAAGGCCATCAATTTTAAAGGAAGGCAACAAGTTGATTCCATTAATCCCAGTGCATGACTGGTACTTTATTTTATCAATCCTGAAGGGCTGAAAAGTAAAGTTGACCTTGACTGGATTTGAACTCAGTGTGTAATGAACCAGAAGAGATGCTTCTAAACATTTTGTCTGATGCACTAACGATACTTCTAGCTCACTGCTGTATATGGTCACTTGACTTGGTAGAAATAGCAGCCAAATATCCATCAACTCATACCCTACAAATTTAAAAGTGAATATATATAATGTGATTCTTAGGTACCAGCACATAGGAAAAAATGAATGGAATGGGCATGGATGGAATGTTCTTGATCATGGGTCTGTTCAATCAGGGTTGAATTGGAGTTCAAGACAACAACCCTTTTTTTATATGCCTCAAAGCATCAAGGAAGTTTCTATGTGGTTGTTCAACCTGCTAGAAGTAGCAGTCAAATTTTCCTCATATCACATTGGGTAATGTAGTTCAAGATAGATATGCTATGCTTGAAGGACACTGCAGCAATAACTATGAAAATAGTTCTGTTGGATCAGGGGCAAACTTGGGGCCAAACAACAGCTTTTTAGGCTTGGTTACCTGTCTGTCCTTTAGTATTTTTCTATTCTCCCTCAAATTCTTAAAATGTATAATAATGAAATTATTGTATACAGTGCTCAGGTGCACCACAACTTGTCAAAAAGTGCGTATAAAGTGTATGCAGTAATGTACAAATACCTCGGAAGTGAACAGTGTATGAGTCAGATAGATACATGCATGTGTATGGAGGGGAGAAAATCAGGTGTAGTGTTGGCGAATCTCAGAAAGCATGGAAGTTTTGAAGGATGCAGTGCTCCGACAACTAACAACTGATGCCGGCAGTTTGTTCCATGCTTCAGCAACTCTCAGCGTGAAAAAATGTTTCCGAAAGTCATGGGAGCTGTGCTGTTTTCTGACTTTGTTAATATGTCCACGGGTGTTAGACGGGTGGAGTTTGAATGCTATCCCTTAATCCCTTTAAGTTACTCTCTCCAAAGAAAGTTTCTGTTTGAAATGCTAAGAGCTGCATCTTGTGTCACATCATGATCATCAATGCCTGACCACGCCCGTCTCAAGTCTTAGGACCCACGGGGCCAGTTATCTTAGGACTCACGGGGCCAGTTATCTGGTTTCTATGATGTATAAGTGACTGCGACCATATTTCCTCTGAACAGGACAATGTGAAATGAACACGAAATGAAATGTTTTGTCCAAAAACACAATGCACTACTTGGTTTAGGAATTGAACCTGTATGTGTATGCTTCGTGAGACATACACAAAACTCAGATTTAAACCTTCTATTTATAATGTAAGAGACATTTTATTAAACACTTGCTCTGCCCTGGCGGCTGATTATGTAAGGGAGATAACCACTTCTAATTTAATCATGGCATTGTTAGAAGTTTCAATTTTAATTGAAAGGCAACGAAGAAGATGCACAGAATATACATGTTTTTTTACTCTCTCTCTCTTTGTAAAGATTTTAAAATTTCTACTTCAAAACACTTGCTTAGTAATTTAATAAAATATATCTGAATTTATTATTTTCAAAACTAATTGAAGCTCTTGTATAGTGAATATTTTTTAGAAATACAATCAAGATAAACCCGCTTGAGATCACTCTTGGGTTTGTGACAGAAGCTTCCTGGTTTAAAGTGATCTAAATTTAAACTTTCCAGTAAAAGTTCTTGTTAATTTATGTTCGAAACATTAGCTTAACCCTTTCGTTACCAGCCCAGCCAAAACCAGCTCTGGCTCTGTAGTACAAATGTCTTGTTTTCATAAGTTTTGCATTAAAATATACCACCAAACCTTAGTTGCAATTTATGTTCCTAACACTAGCTGAATGATAACTAAGTTATTTTACTAAATTCTTTGTTATATTTAAAATAATTGAAAGAAACACAGAGCATCTCAAAATAAATACAGTAACGAAAGGGTTAATAATGATGAAGCTATTTTACTAAATTCTTTATTATTTAAAAAATTAATTGAAAGAAAATTAGTGTAATTTCAACAAACCTCATCATTTAACTTCCATATTCCATGCTGTCATGGGTTGGACAGTTTGACAAGATCTGATGGATCCATGGACTGCATCGTATTCTAGTGTTAGCTTTGGCATGGTTTCTACAACTGGGTGTCCTTCCTTATGTAAACTACTTCACAACATGTACTGGGTGCTTTTTCATGCCCTGCAGCTCACAAGACTTGGAAACCTAAAGGAAAGAGGAGCTTTTTATGCTGGGAGATAATGGTTTAAGGTATGAAAGAAGGATTTTCATTTCTCTAAATTTGTCAATTTCTTTGTCTTTTGCAGAGATAATGGAGAATTTTTTGAAAACACAAAACAAATTCTTGAAGAACTCGGTGTTGAAACATATACTTTGGAAGACTGCAAGATTGTGAAATATGTGTGTGCCTTGATATCAGCTCGTGCTGCGTTCCTTGCATCTGCCGGTATGTAACATTTGTGGATTTCCAGAAGAGGTTTTCTTTTTTTCTTTCTTTGGGATGGCATGGTAGTGGCAGCAGCAGTGGAGATGGTGGTGGTGGTGGTAGAAGTACATCAGCTCCTGATTTCTGTAGAATTAAACAGGTGAGTAAAAGATAAACCCACATCATGAGCAGGGTACCACCACCACCACCACCACCACCACTACCACCACATGCCTTTTATCTTTTTACTAGTTTCAGTCATTGGGCTGTGGCTATGCTGGGGCACTGCCTTGAAGGGTTTATTTAGTCAAGCAAATCATCCCCAGTACTTATTAGTCTTTAACCCTTTTGTTACTGTATTTATTTTGAGATGTTCTGTGTTTCTTTCAATTATGTTAAACATAACAAAGAAATTAGTAAAATAACATCGTTATCATTAAGTTAGTGTTAGGAACTTAAATTGTGACTAAGGCTTGGTGGAAGATTTTAATTCAAAGCTTATGAAAACAAAACATTTGACCACTGAGCCAGAGCCGGTTTTGGCCAGGTTAGTAACAAAAGGGTTAAACCTGGCACTTACTCTATTGGTCTCTTTTGCTGAACTGTTAAGTTACAGATGACATAAACAAACCGACATTGGTTGTCAAGCAGATGAGTGAAGGAGACAAAAAACAGGCACAAAGACACACAAGTGTACACAAACATACACACATATATAATTATCATCCTCATCATTTTATATCCGTTGACCATGCTGGCATGGGTTGGACAGTTTGACCAGGGCTGGTGAGCTGAGGGGCTGCACCATACTCCAGTCTGATTTGGCATGGTTTCTATGGCTGGATGTCCTTCCTAACACAAACCATTCTGAGAATATATATATATATATATCATCATCATCGTTTAACATCTGCTTTCCATGCTAGCATGGGTTAGATGGCTGCACCAGGCTTCAATCTTGATCTGGCAGAGTTTCTACAGCTGGATGCCTTTCCTAAAGCCAACCACTCCGAGAGTGTAGTGGGTGCTTTTACATTCCACCGGCACGGGGCCAGTCAGGTGGTACTGGCAACAACCTCGCTCGAATCTTTTACACATGCCACCGGCACAGGTGCCAGTAAGGCAATGCTGGTAACGATCACGCTTGAATGGTGTCTTTTATGCGCCACCAGCACGGAGGCCAGATAGCTGCTCTGGCAACAATCACGCTCAGATGGTTCTCTTAATACCCTACTAGCACGGGGCTCGAGTGCCAGTAAGGCGAAGCTGGTAACGATCATGCTCGAATGGTGCCTTAATATTAGCCCATTGTCTGTATCATAGTGCATTGTTGTACCAATCAAAACATTTTATTCTTTACAAACAATACACAATGCTTCAAGCCAACAACAACACTCACTCATGAGACTTTGTTTGACCCAGCTCTATTGTAAAAGACACTTGCACAAGGTGTTGCAGGGTGGGACTGAACCCGAAAACACTTGGTTGCAAAGCAAAATTCTTAGCACCAGAACCATGCCCACACCTGTGTTAATATTAATAGTTTAAATGTAAAACCTGTTGCCCCATTGTTAATGGGTTAATAACTTATAAAAAACGTCTTCATTCTTTTCTTAGGTATTTCAACTTTAATCAATTCTTTGAAACGACCTGAAGTAACTGTTGCCATTGATGGTTCCCTGTACAGATTTCATCCACGCTTCCACAATTTAATGTCTTTGAAGATCCAAGAACTCGTTGACCCAAGTTATAAGGTAAGATTTGATGGCTTTCATTCTTCCCACTCTCAAAACAAAATGATAATGATAATATTGTATACAGTGCTCAGGTGCATCACAACTTGTCCAAAGTGCATATAAAGCATATGCAGTAATGTCTGGGAAGTGAACAGTGTATGTTACAATGTTGTATATGTTGATACCACAGAATCTCCAGATGCCTGATGGTTGAGAGAGAGAGAGAGGAAATGTAATTGATAAAAATGAATTGAAATCTTCCTACATCCATTGTATTGTGTCACTCAGCAAGGTGTCTGCTCCAGTTTGTCTCCCTAATGCAAAGTAGATTCCATACATTCTTCATTGAACTCCTTTAACAATTGATCTAAACCAATTAAATGAGTGGGAAATTAATGTAACACACTTGCATATCCATGTGTTTATGTTTACAATCTCCAACATAAATAAATAAATTTATCATAGATTTGTATGTAAGTATATATATATATATATATAATATATAATGAAATATACAGTGCTCAGGTGCACCACAACTTGTCAGAAAGTGCATATAAAGCATATGCAGTAATGTACAAATGTCTGGGAAGTGAACAGTGTATGAGTCAGAACAGTGTATGCTTGCGTGTATATGGAGGGGAGAAAATCAGGTGTAGTGTTGGCGAATCTCAGGAAGCATGGAAGTTTTGAAGGATGCAGTGCTCCGACAACTAACAACTGATGCCGGCAGTTTGTTCTATGCTTCAGCAACTCTTAGCATGAAAAAATGTTTCCTAAAGTCATGGGAGCTGTGCTGTTTTCTGACTTTGTAAATATGTCCACGGGTGTTAGACGGGTGGAGTTTGAAAAGGTGCTGAGAATTATTGTTTGTAAGATGGTTAATAATTTTATGGGTGTCTGCCAAGTCAGCTGCCAGACGTCGGAGTTTCAGTGTGTCCATGCCCAGGGAATTAAGGCGTTCAGAATATGGCAAATGCCTGATGGAGGGTATTCTCTTGGTTGCATCAATATTACCATCAAGAGATGAAATCTCCTTTGATTGTTGTTGTTGTCGTGATTGTTGTTCTCTGACGATGTTGTAATAATTCTATTTTCAGTTTAAACTGGTTCTTTCTCATGATGGAAGCGGTAAAGGTGCAGCTATTGTCGCTGCTGTCACAACCCATAGGAAGACAAATATCCACGACAAGAAGGTGTCGCCCCAAGTTGGTGGTAATTGTATTCCAATTGCTGTGCAGACATAAGAAAAAAATATATATGTGAAATAAAAAGAGAAAGAAGAAAAATTTTTTAAAAATCGTTTTTTTTCTTTTTTCCTTTTTTTTCAAAACCGTCAGACAGAAAAAAAAAAAAAAAGAAAACAAACAGAAAGGAATGGAAAAAACCAAATTCTATCAACAACATCAACACAAATTAAAAACATTGTTAAAAGAAAGAAAAGTTTGGGGAAGAAGAAGATAAAAAAACAATCTCTTTTTTTTGTTTATTTGCAAAAATAATCTTGTTTATTTTAGAAGTTACCGTTCAATTATTCTATGTAGATAATAATTGAACGCAAAGCCAATAGATTCTTATAATAACCTTTTATAGTATATTCTTATAGAATCCTATGGTAAACTTTATAGAATTAGAAAAACTAGACTATTTTTGGTCTTATATATTTATATCTTTTTGTTGCTGGTTTGAGGTTATATAATTTTTTTTCTTTTTACTTTCTTTCCTTTTCTATTTTTTTCTTTCTCTCCTCCAAAATTTTAATTTTTATTGCATAAACCAATCATGTGTACATGGAAATTAAGAGAATCTTCTTAATTATGTAAATAGAATGTAAAAAAAAAACAGAAAAAAAAATAGTAATAAATAAGTTGTCTTCAATGAAATATGAGGAAAAAGTAGAGATCTTCCATTAACATAAGGAACCGGTGAAAAATTCTTTGATGTGTGAATTTAGTTTTCCTTCTCAAGGCTGCATAAAATATAACCAGATTTATTTTTTAAATTTTATTTTCTGTATTTACTATTGCCAGTGCAGATTGCTATCGTATGTAGACTGTGTGAGCAAATGATCCCTTACACGGTCGTTTGATCTGCTAGAAATAACAGCAAAACCTACCTCAATTTACACCCAACCATTTTAAAATTGGAGAAGGACACGTTATCGGATAATGTAGACCTATAGATGCAAAAAGGAAGGATGGTCATAGCTGGAATTGCTTTTTACTCTACAGTAAGTTTGCTCAATCAGGACTGCCTTGGGGGTGGTTGAGTGCTTAAATAACAACAACAACAACAAGGCAACTAGCTATTAGATGACTTTTTGAATTCTAGTGAATTCTAAATTTGTAAATAATTTTTGAGAGACACTTGCCACTGAGAACTAGCGATTCTTTAGCAATTTGGAGGAAGGCACTGTTCTTCTCCATCTCTCATTTTTTCCTTTCTCCTCTTCTATCAGCCCTGCTGATTAAAAACCACCCAAAACCACACATTTGGGAAATTTATTGGAGAGACTTAATAAACTTTTGGGATAAACGTATAAAAGTTTTCCCCATTGTGGCCAGTAAAAGTCAGTCATATATATATATATATATATATGTATATATATGGAGAAAAGAAGTTTATTTCCATGCAGGTAAGGATATAAGAGAATTGGTTTTGGGGTTTGGGGTTTGAAAATGCACCTGAGTCTTAAAATTCTTTAATAAAATACCAAAATATAAAATTTTAAAACTACAACTCATTTTAGGACTAAGGTGCATTTTCAACCCCAAAACCAACTCTACTACATACGTATGTATATATATATATGTAATGCTATGCTGTAGTGGCAAAAGAGTATTCAATATATTAGAATTTATTTATTTGTTCAAATTAAAATTCATTTAGCTTATCTATTCTATGGAATATTCCTCAGGTCTGTTGTGATATCCTATAACACTTGCCTGATGCATTCCTGGAAATGGTAAACTCAAAGTTGCAACAGTGAAACTTTGGCTTCAAAAACCATACAATGTGCACACACACACGTGTGTATATATATATACACATATATTTGTGTATGTATGTGTGTGTATATATATATATATAAATGTGTATGTGTGTGTATGAATACCTGTTTTTTCCTCTCTGTGTAGATCTTGGTCGAATATTTCATTTTAGCATATGGTGCTATGGTTTGATACTGCAGTCCACAGACACTAATACACAGAAGTCCAAAAATCTTTAACTGCTCAAATTTTTTGTACTTCAAATTAATTTGGTATATAAATATTTATTTTACTAGCTGTTGTAGTTGGACAAGATCAGACCAATGTTATTTTAGCTTCACACTCTGAAATAGTTTTGAAGAATCTTCAGGCTGTCACACCTGAGCTCAATATACAATAAGTTCGTTATGTTATATTTTAATCATAAGCTGAAATCTCAAAAGGCCTTTTAATTTGAGTGTTTATCAGATCTTGCGACCGGGATTTCTTAACTTGTCCAAACAATGAGTTGGGGATTCTAGGATTGTTGTTTGTGAAACTATAAAAGGAAAATTTATGAAAGATTAGAAATGGTATTAGCACAAACAGCAGGCAATTCCTGACCAAAGTTTCTACAAGAACACTTGTGCTGTAACTCTTACAATTTCATGAAGAAATTTAGTCAGAAAACATTGCTGATTCTTCGATTGCTTCTTCAAATCCTTGCTTAATCTAAGATTAACTATTCTAGAAAGCTCAGGATTTTCAAAATCTCAAAATATTACTTGAAATGTTCAGTTTCAAGTGTTGTTTTCATACATTTGAGACACATTAAACAAGCCGATGAGGCCACTGCCTCTAAATGGCTGTTTGACCTGCTAGAAAAAACAGCCAAATCTACATCAAATTTTACCATGCTGTCTTTAAAAAATGGTAAGGACACATTGGATGATGTGATTCCCTATCTCTGCATGATAGGATGGTCACTGCTGATATACCTTTCATAATATGTCTATTCAATCAGGGTTGATCTGGGGCCATACAATAACAATTAGATTGTAAGTATGTTAAATAGAGAACGAGGGGAAATTAAAATTAATGCTGATTAACGAATTGTTTAATTGCCACAGTGAATATCTTTCCTTTGCAACGTTGATCCTTTGGTTGTACCTGTATAAATAGATTCCTATCTGTTTTGGCAAACAAAGGAATGAATTTTGTTTGGCTTTAGAAGTGGCCTAGAAACACATCTCGCAAAGAATTAGGAGGAAACAACACACAGACGTGGAAATCCTTTTAATACCTACCAATTCATTTCTGGTTCTACAATACAAAAAAAAAATCTACCGTTTTAAAATTCTTCATATTTCAATTTAAACCTCCAATAATTTAATTTATTTTAAAAACCTTTTGATGTTATGTTCCAAATATTGATTTAATACATGGAAATATTTTTATAAATCCCTCCAAATTCTTGATTATTTTCAGAATTAAGCGAAACATAGTAGTTTTGCCTCTTCAGGAATATAATTATTTAAAGGTTTAGAGACAAAAATTTTATTAAGAGTTCGAGAGGATTTTTTAATTTTCAAAAGAAAATTTTGGAGCGAGAGGAATTTTTTTTTTTTTATATTTTGCTTTAAATAATATTCAGTCAAAAACTGATGTGGTCTGTGATTTTTCTCTCTTTTTTTTTTATTTATTTTCTTTTTCTTTCAAAAAGTTTAAATTTTAGGAATTAGATAAGATATTTTATCTCTCTGAACCATTTACCAATTTATTTGGTAAATAAAAGAAGTTTTTAATTAAATTAACAAAAAAAAAAAACTAAAACAAAAAGAAAAATGTTGGAAGAAGGAGAAAGGAATGTGTCCCCACCAATAAAATGGAGATTTTGTTATTAAGTTCTGCTGCAAAAGAGGTAAGATCTGGGATGTTCTGTAGTTATTGTTTCAGAATAACTTTAGTTCAATAAAGACAAGAATTGCTGCAGCCTGACCTGACTTATTGTTTTTCCTTTCATTTAATTTTTTTTTTTTATATATTCACGTAAAAGCACCCACTACACTCTCGGAGTGGTTGGCATTAGGAAGGGCATCCAGCTGTAGAAAGTCTGCCAGATCAAGATTGGAGCCTGGTGCGGCCGTCTGATTCGCCAGACCTCATTCAAATCATCCAACCCATGCCAGCATGGAAAGCGGATGTTAAACGATGATGATGATGATGATGATTCTCACCAATTTTTACAATTACCAATTCTTGTTGTTTTTTCTTTCAGTTTTTTTATGTTTTCATTTTTTTAAAATATATATTTTCACCAATTTTACAATTACCAATTCTTAACTTTGGCACAAATTTTTAGATGTGTAGAATTGACTGGATCGATCCACCCCCATCTAAGTCCACATCTCAACTGTAATGTTTTTGTCCCTAATCCATCACCACTATTCTCTGTACCAACCACTTCTTTCACAGAATGTTCTCCCTCAAGAATTCCTTTCCTGCTGCTATCAACTTTGTGGTTGTCCAGTATCATTAACCAGAGTAAATATTGGTGCTTTTAGAAGGTTTGTGAAAGTGGAATGAGATGATTGCACACAGTTGCCTGGTAATTAGGGTTGGTTGACTGGACATTCAAACTGTTTTGGCAGCAGAACTTTTTGGTACAACTAGAGTGATAGGAAGAGAGAGACTTAAGTGGTAGGTGATAGTAAGGTCGTCCAGTTATAGAAAATGAATTATATGAGCAAGTTGTAGAACTCTGACCCATGTAGGACAGCAGCAGTAACTCCATATAAGGGGCTGGCTTGTGATGAACTCTGCAACCCATGCCTGCATGGGAAAGAGAAAAGCCTGTACATGATTCCATTAGTTTGTTGCACATTATGAGAATGTGTACAAAGACTATACATTGGACACTTTAGTAAACTCATTTGTCAAGTGAAGAGTCTTATCATAAGGAAACGACAACTAAAATTCTCTGGTCACTTAACAACATTTGGTGGAGACACTTGCTCAAACACTGGTTTCTCCACCTGCTAGAAATAGGGACCAAATCTTCTAGACTTAGAAATGAAAGCTATATTGGAAATTCTATTCCTGGATGTATTCATCATTTTACATCGTCTTTCTCTGATGGAACCAAGGATTCAACTGGCCAGTTAGTCACATCTTGCAGCAGGTTTATCATTGGTGTACAAAAACAACATTGAGATGAAGAAGACAAAGCAGATGTTGGGTTACATGGTGTCGAACACTTAGAGAAGAGCTGAAGGCTGTCAACCAGGCACTGGGAAAACAGAGAATATGTAAATAACAAGAACACTGGAGAATGGCTGCTGCCAGATGCACAAATATATATGGGATACACTGATTGATTGTTGCCCACAATAGCAAGTTGTTCCTATGATGGGATACTTATTTACAGCTAGGTGGACTGAGCTGTTTCAGAGTTGAGAGTCTCTAATAAACATGATGTAGTGCTGTGTGCAGGATATGAACCAGTGATGCTTTAGAGAGGTATCCAGGTGTTGAATGAAAAAATACCATCCGAGTGTGATCGTTGCCAGAGCGGCTATCTGGCCTACGTGACGGTAGCACATAAAAGTCACCATTCGAGCGTGATCGTTACCAGTGTTGCCTTACTGGCACTTGTGCCGGTGGCATGTGTGAAAGATTCGAGCAAGGTCGTTGCCTGTACCGCCTGACTGGCCCCGTGCCAGTGGCACGTAAAAGCACCCACTACACTCTCAGAGTTGTTGGCATTAGGAAGGGCATCCAGCTGTAGAAACTCTACCAGATCAAGATTGAAGCCTGGTGCAGCCATCTGGTTTGCCAGTCCTCAGTCAAAATCGTCCAACCCATGCTAGCATGGAAAGCAGATGTTAAACGATGATGATGATGATGTTCCATAATCTTAAATGACCAATGGGTTAGGAAATACCAGCATCCAACTTTGGATGTTGGTATTTTGTTGTTTGGCCTCAAGTCAGCAGATTAAGGAAATGGTGACTGATGATCAAAATGCAGTTGTGACCATCCCATCTTTTACATTTTTTTTCTTTTCAGACTATGATATATAAAAGCTATCACTTTTTTTTTTAAGACAATGGAAATTGTAGCTCTGATACCAGTGCTGGTGGCATGTAAAAAGCACCAACCGATCGTGGCCGTCTCCAGCCTTGCCTGGCATGTAAAAAGAACCCACTACACTCATGGAGTGGTTGGCGTTAGGAAGAGCATCCAGCTGTAGAAACACTGCCAGATCAGACTAGAGCCTGGCTTCCCAGACCCCGGTCAAACCGTCCAACCCATGCTAGCATGGAAAACAGATGTTAAATGATGATGATGATGATGATTAGGGACAGTTTTGAAGTAAAAACTTGGTTGCAATTTCTAGCGTGTTGTATAACCATCTGGAGATTCCCTTATTAGCTAATCACATTGCTTATCACAGCAGATAGTGGTAGAACTCTCCTTTCTCACTGAAATTCACAAATATGAGGAAAGAAAAAGAAATAAAATAAAATTGCCTGACCAAAAATTGAACCTTCGCTGCATGCACAGGAAGAATATGTTATTTACTTTAATAAAACAATTGAAAAGTTGATGAACAACAAATAGGGGCAGACTCCACACCATAGCAGAGTGGGAGACATTTTAGGGGTGATTTGTGGGTACATGAAAACCTGTAGAGGCACATTTGAGCTGAAATATTTTTTTAAATTAGGGATCTTTTCGGTTTGAATGGCAGTTTTTAACATAATTTCTAGGTAACTAAAAAATGTTAAACTTTGTATACTGGTAGAATGTGTTTATAAAACATCTTTTTCTCTTGGCTTTACTGAGAAAATTCTATAGTTTGTAAGATATTATTAATTTCATTATTATTATTATATTTGTTGTTTTTTCTTCAATTTCTGCAATTTCAACCAATCACTGACGTCTATTGAGGTAAAAACATTGTGCCGTATGAATATATCCCTCGTTTAAGAAACAGATTGGGTTTATTTACATTTCTGAAGAAAAAAAGATACCCTTCCCCCCACCCCTAACCCTAAAACAGATAGAAATGCAATAGATCGATACTAGGGTCATAATTATGGGTGACAATTTCATATGACACCGCTAGAAAAAACTGCCGTTCAAACCGAAAAGATTCAAAATTAGTATTCTGCAGGCATAGATGTGGCTGAGTGGTAAGAAGTTTGATTCTCAACCACATGGTTCTAGGTTCAGTCTCATTGTGTGACACCTTGGGCAATTGTCTTTCTTCTACTATAATCTTGGGGTGACCAAAGCCTTGTGAGTGGATTTGGTAGGCAGAGACTGAAAGAAATCCATGTGTCTGTTTGTCCCCCCCCCACCACCACTTGATAACCAGTGATGGTGTGTTTAGGGCCCCGTAACTTAGCAATTTGGCAAAATGAGACCACTAGAATACCTAGCTTAAAAAATAAGTACTGAGGGCAATCTAGATGACCCAAATACTTGAAGGTAGTGCCCCAGGAGGGTGACTGTAGGCCAATGACTGAAAGAAGTAAAAGATAAAAAGATAAAGACATATTAATTTTCAAGAATATGTTTATTTAAATAAGTTGGGTTTTTCCCCCCATTTTGTAAAAATTAGGGATTTGTTATAAATATATAAAAGGGGTAGGGGAGATGTCAGTAAGAAAACAAAATAAATAATTGTTAAACAATAAAAAAATAAAAAATAAAAAGATGCAGTTTAACATTTACAAGAGAGCTCCTGTTTACAGGGGTGTTCCTGCACCCTTGGGAATTAACTCTTGGGGTTGTTGTAGACTAAGTAACTGCATGGTCCTTTTTAGGAAAGACTATAGAGGAAGCAATACTAATCACTAATTTCACTAATTAATCTAATACTGCAAGCTAACAAAATACTCTTCAAATTACAATGCTCCCACTGCTTGCAGTGGTCTGCTGTGTCAATCTCAGTGGAATCTGGGAGAGAACCAGACAAGGCCACAAAGAAAAAGGGATTTACTTTGCAACTGTTTTATTTGTTTTGTACTTTGGGAATTTAGAACCGAGTTATTTGTGCAGAAGACAAAATCTCGGTTTTGTAAAATAAAATAAAAATTGCTCTGACGGGAAGGCACTGAGTGACTAGATAGATACAGCATGTGTACCTTGATTGGAAGGATGGAGAGATCGTTAGATCGTATGTGTTGATTGGATAGCCAGATAAATTGACAGTGTGTGTGTATTTTGACTGGATAGCTACTTAGGTGAACACTGTGTGCATATAATGTATATATTTTGCCTAGATAGCTAGACGAGTGGCTGTGTGATAAGTAGCTTGCTTACCAACCACATGGTTCTGAGATCAGTCCCACAGCATGGCACCTTGGGCAAGTGTCTTCTACTATAGGCTCGGGCCGACCAAAGCCTTGTGAGTGGATTTGGTAGACAAAAACTGAAAGAAGCCCATTGTGTATATGTATATATATGTGTGTGTGTGTGTGTGTTTGTCCCCCCAACATCGCTTGTCAACTGATTCAGGTGTTTACATCCCCGTAACTTAGCAGTTCGGCAAAAGAGACTGATAGAATAAGTGCTAGGCTTAGAAAGAATAAGTCGATTTGCTTGACCAAAGGCGGTGCTCCAGCATGGGCGCAGTCAAATGACTGAAACAAGTAAAAGAGAGAGTATAGTGTTGTCATCATTTAACGTCTGCTTTCCATTCTGGTATGGGTTATATGAGTTGACTGAAGCTGCTAAGCTGGAGGGCTGCACCAGGTTTCCAATCTGAATTGGCATGGTTTCTATGGCTGGATGCCTTTCCTAACACCAACCACTTCAAGAGTGTAATGGGTGCGTTTTATGTGCCACCGAAATTTACTCTGATATTAGAAGAGTGTGGATACGGTGACTGGGTAGCGAGATAGACATTGTTGTGTTTTTGATCAGAGAGGTATGTAAATGTAGGATGGAAAGACAGACAACTTGTAGATGTTAAGAGGATTAATAGTCAGAGTATGTAGATGTTGACTAGATAGATAAGCACTTGGTATAGATATTAACTGGATAAACAGAGTGTAGAAGTTGACTATATGGCCAGATGCAGTGTGTAGATGTTGAGTCAATAAATGACACCAGCACTGGTCACAACTACAATTTCACTTGGCTTGACTGGTCTTCTCAAGCACAGCATATGACCAAAGGTCACTAGAGACACCAACAGTGTAGACACTGACTTGATACTTACAAAGATACACACAGTGAGTGTATATACTGCTTGGATAGCTGGATAGATTAAAACGGTATGTACAGGTAAAACACTCTTATAATCTGCAATAGTTTGGGGTGCTAAGAGCACCATCCAAGCGTGATCGTTGCCAGAGCGGCTAACTGGCTTCCAGGGGCTTGTCCAAAGCATGCATTGAATTATAAGTTGTTGGTATACTCTACGGTGTCCAACAAGTTGTTGGTATACTCTACGGTGTCCAACAAGTTGTTGGCATACTCTACGGTGTATTATAATCAAATGAATAATAACAGATGATGGATAATTGTCAGCTCATTACAACTGTTTCTTATGCATTTTTTAAATAGAAGAATGAGAACATTACTCCTTGCGTGGCCCCTGTGCAGGTGGCATGTAAAAAGCACCCACTACACTCACGGAGTGGTTGGCGTTAGGAAGGGCATCCAGCAGTAGAAACACTGCCAGATCAGACTGGAGCCTGGTGCAGCCTTCTGGCTTCCCAGATCCCTGGTTGAACCGTCCAACCCATGCTAGCATGGAAAGCGGACGTTAAACGATGATGATGATGATGTAATCATCCGATGAAAGAACTAACAAGGGTGTGCAGGCTGCGACTTCTAGGTCAGATATTTTCACAATCACTAATGGATAATACTGGGTACACCACAAATAGAATGGTTAGTTCCTTCAATATAGCAAGAGTGGTAAGGAAGTAATGGTAAAGAAGACTGAGACTAGGTGGACTTAGACAATTAAGCAGATCAGCTGACTTTTGGGTTAACGATAAAGGGAGTAAATTTGATTGGCCTTAGGTTAGAAGCTGTTGTAGAGGTTAAAAATAATAATAATGAAATTATTGTATACAGTGTTCAGGTGCACCACAACTTGTCAAAAAGTGTGTATAAAGCATATGCAGTAATGTACACATGTCTGGAAAGCGAACAGTGCACGAGTCAGAGGGGAGAAAATCAGGTGTAGTGTTGGCGAATCTCAGGAAGCATGGAAGTTTTGAAGGATGCAGTGCTCCGACAACTAACAACTGATGCTGGCATTTATAGTTAGCCTTGACCGACTTCAGCCATGTCTCTGCCATATTCATGGGATATTCTTCTATTTGTAAAATTATGTTTCATCGGATGATTATGGTTTTTTGCAATGAAATAATGTTCTCATTCTTCTAAAAGATGCGGAAAAAATAGCTGTAATGAGCTGACATCATCTGCTATTATTCATTTGGTATTACACACACACACACACACACATACATACATACATACATACATACAAGGGGGTGTTGAAAAGTTCCTGGCTTTAAGGGTATCATGAAAGACCTGGTTGAAAGCTCAACCTTCCGAGTTCTTTTACAGGGCTTAGAAAAACTGAAGGACCACTGCAATAAATCTGTGAATCCGAGAGGAGAAAATGGTAAATAAAATCCTAATCCTTCTGTATTTTCTTTTACCCAAAGCCAATAACTTTCCAGTGCCCCCTCGTAAATACATATAGACATGTCCAACTGATATATCGTATACAGTGAAATGAGATGGAGAAAAAGCTTTAATGGCTGGAGATGGAGGAAATGGTAGAGCTGAAGGTGTGGATAGACTGGAAGAAAAAGGTGTCCAATAACACCCAGAGTAAAGATGTGAGTCTTTTTCTTGGTGTTTCCAGATGAAGGCTGAGTAAGGTGACTTTACCGTGGGGTTGTTAAGGGAGTAGTCTGGGGAATTGAAATGTCTAAGTAAGGGATTGAAGATTACTTGGGAGTATTGTGACTATCACTCTCCAATCAAAGGTTCTGTCTGAAACATTAGTCTTTTGTCTAACAACGAAATTTACTCTGATATTAGAAGAGTGTGGATATGGTGACTGGGTGGCGAGATAGACCATGTTGTGTTTTTGATCAGAGGGGCACGGTATGTAAATGTAGGATGGAAAGACAGACAGCTCGTAGATGTTAAGAGGATTAATAGGCAGAGTATGTAGGTGTTGACTAGATAGATAAGCACTTGGTATAGATATTAACTGGATAAATAGAGTGTAGAAGTTGACTATATGGCCAGATGCAGTGTGTAAATGTTGAGTCAATAAATAGACACAGGGTGTAGATGTTTATTGGATAAATACAAACAATAAACAGATGTTGACTGCATGGATTGACACAGCATGTAGATGTTGAATAAAATAAATATGATGTGTGGATCTTGACCGGATAAATAGACACAGTGTATCTCCCTTGGCATGATAAAAGGTAATAGTTATCGATTAACCTTTTAGCATTCAGATCCCTTTGTCAAATATAATGCTTATTTATTCACATTGCTTTGAATTAATCATGCATTATCTCTTAGCTTCAAGATTTCAATGATGTGATAGTATTTCTTTAGAAATGACATTGTAGTGTAGGTATGAGAAGTATGGTCTGGTTGGTTTGAGCATAAAACAGATAGCATATTTGGGCCAGATATAACCAGTTGAGCTGTTAAAGGGTTTAAAGGGTTAAACCCCGGTCACTTGTGATTGAGTATATCTACGATCAAAAGCATAAGTTATAAGTATTCTGTTATTTTAGCAATATGCAGGACTACATGATGCTAGGAAGTGCTTTGAGGGTTATTTAGTTGCTACTAGCAGTATCACCCGGCGTTGCTCAGGTTTGTAAGGGAAATAACTATAAAGCATTTTTAGAGAGTTATAGCCAAAAAATAGCAAAAAAATGGAAAAAAAATGATGGTAAATTTTTTTGAGAGTTAAAAAAGGTGGAGTTGCGTCCCCTAGACGGTCTGTGGTTTGGGTTTCTGATTCTCGACCCCATGTCGAATTTATCGATTTTTTTCAGAACTGGGGGAACTTTTCAAAATTTTCGCTGCGTTAGTTTTGAATTATGACATTGGGCTATGTGTGTGTCAAGTTTCATCAGAATCGGTTGAAAGCCGTGGTCAGAGTGAGGGTACGAGAAAACAGACACACAGAAAACGCACAGACAAACTGCCGTTTATATAGAGAGAGATTTCTAGCAAGTAGAGCAACTATATCGGAGCTCCTTTGCTCAGTCACAGGCACAATAGAATCATCTCTCACATATATTGATTTCATCATATTCTGAACCACAACAATTGGTACTATCTATCTATCTATCCGCTCAGTCGAAGTCGACTCTCAGTTACTCTATGGATCAGTGTCCTCCAGTCAGTTCTATCCTGGGCCGCTTCTTTCAGATTGGCTATGTCCATTCCGGTATCACTCTTGATGGTGTCAAGCCAGCGGGTTCTTGGTCGGCCTCTTCCTCTCTTGCCACTGACCATTCCGAGCATTATGTCCTTACAATTGGTACAGCTATATTCTAAATCTCCAGTTTCTGTAGCATTTAGCTGATAAAAGATTAATTTGACCCAGGGTAATGAAATTGTCTGTTGTAAGCATCAGTGATAGAACCTGGATCCCTTTCTGCTAATCTGACGGCCATCAAGACCCAACCACATGCATGCAACTCTCAGAAAATACCAGACTTATTTCCTCTACAAGAACTTCTTTTCATTCTAAGTTCTTCAAAGCTTCAATCTCTTTCTCCGACTTGATGTAGTCATCTACATCAAGTTGGTCGAGATCTTCACTGTCACTTTCGTCACAGCAAGTAACTAAGGCAACTGAATAAGGTTCAGATTCTTCAACCTTTTTCACTTTTTTCTTCATAATAGGGGGAAGAATTTCTCCATAATTATTTTTGGAAATGAACGGAAATTGTTCTTCACTGTTTTTTTCATTATTTATGTTTCTTTCCATTTCCAGAATCAAAGACTTCTGATAATTAAGTATATCATTCACTAGAAACGGTAGCCGTTCTTTGATTGGCTCCGTTTTCACCCAAGGCAATTCCAGAGCGAGATGGAACAACACTTTCTCAATTTCACCAATTCTTTGCTTCACCATCGGAGAGAAAGTCAGTTTGTGTTCTTTGCAATATTTCTGAGCAGATATTTTGCACCGTTCCACAGGTTTCTCAGTTTTCCACGATATATATGAAACAGCCAGCAATAACCCAACTGGATTCCTCCCACTGACCAACCAAAATTTGTTGCTGAGATGAAGCAACTCATGAGCCCGAGAAATAACAGCGACTGTCAGATTCGACTGCGAGAACAGCTGCCGGCTCAGAGCACCGATTCCAGATTGTTCCAGACTCAGTCCAAGTAACTGTATGGCAGTCTTGTAAGCATTGCCAAGATTAAATACATTGCACCTGGCCAGCTTAGCAATCTCCAGCAGGGTGTACAGAGCATTGTGCTGCCGACAGCTGATGTAGACACAACCAAGGGCTAAATACTCCTTTGATTCCATACCTTTATATTTCACAACATGTAAATTGTATAATGTGTTGAAATGGTCCTTAGCAAGTTCTTCAATTTCTGGTAAGACTTTCAGCAGAAGACAAATTGTTTCCAAGTAAGATACCAAATTTTGAAATCCTGGACATTTAGAGGCCTTTGAGTGATCAGCTTTGGACGGAACAAACTAGAAAAAAATAAGAGAAAATACTTCAAAAGTCAAAATCCAATACTTTAGAAAACATAATAATAATAATAATAATTAATTCTTTTTATTGGCCACAAGGGCTGACAAATATGATTGGAAAACATAAAGGGACAAAACAGGACGAAAGGTTACAAAAGGTTTTGTCCGTTTGTGAAAAAAAAAATGAGTAAAAAGTAGTATAACAACGGAAAATTCCCAATAGTAATAACAATAATAATAATATTAATCATTCATCTAATGTCTGTTTTCCATGCTGGCATGGGTTGGATGGTTGCACTGAAAACTGGTAAGCTGCACCAAGTTCCAGTCTGATTTGGCATGGTTTCTATGTCTGGATGCTTTTCCTAATGCCAACCACTTGAAGAATGTGGTGGGTGCTTTTTACATGCCACCAGCACAGGTGTCAATTACATAAGACTGGTATCAGACTTTGACTACAATCTCACTTGGCTTGACGATAATAATAATAATCCTGTCTACCACAAGCACAAAGCCAGAAATTTTGGGAAGGGGATAATCGGCCCCAGTGTATAACTGGTACTTATTTCATCGACTCTGAAAGGATGAAATGCAAAAATCAACCATAGTGGAATTTGAACTCAGAATGTAATAATGGACGGAATACCGATAAGCATTTCACCTGGCGTGATAACGATTCTGCCAGCCCATGGCCTTACTCTCTTGTACTCTTTTACTTGTTTCAGTCATTTGACTGCAGCCATGCTGGAGCACCGCCTTTAGTCAAGCAAATTGACTCCAGGACTTATCCTTTGTAAGCCTAGTACCTGTTCTATTGGTCTCTTGCCGAACCGCTAAGTTACGGGGACATAAACACACCAGCATCGGTTGTCAAGCGATGTTGGAGGAACAAACACAGACACACAAACATACACACACACACATACATATATATATATACATACACACGACGGGCTTCTTTCAGTTTCCGTCTACCAAATCCACTCATAAGGCTTTGGTTGGCCCGAGGCTATAGCAGAAGACACTTGCCCAGGGTGCCACACAGTGGGACTGAACTCGGAACCATGTAGTTCGTAAGCAAGCTACTTACCACACAGCTACTCCTGCGCATTAATAATAATAATAATAATAATAATAATAATAATAATAATATGAGTGCAAATACAATTGCTTAACCAATTTAAATGGCAGAAAATACATATTTCAAAAGGCCAAAAACTGGTCACAAGAAGAGCTGATTCTTGGATCAATCAGACTAAATGGCACTTTGGACTTTGGCTTGATGAATACCTTTGAAGTGGAAGTTGGTAAATAGAAATTGTGCAGAAGTCCAGTGAATGTGTATGTGTGCATCATGTGTATGTATTTAAGCATATGAGTTGTATGCATGCATATGTATGTGGAGGCACATGGCCTAGTGGTTAGAGCAGCGGACTCACGGTCGAGGGATCGCAGGTTCAAATCTCAGACCGGGTGATGTGTGTGTTTATGAGCGAAGCACCTAAGCTCCATGCGGCTCCAGCAGAAAATAATGGCAAAACTTCTGCCGACTCTTTCGCCACAACTTTCTCTCTTTCTCTTTCCTCCTGCATCTTGCAGCTCACCTGCGATGGACCAGCGTCCCGTCCTGGTAGGGAACCTATATGCCAAGAAACCGACCCTTATGAGCCTGGCATGGCTCGAGAAGGAACAAACAACATGCATATGTATGGGTACATTTATGCATAAGAGGGAAACCAAAGTAAACCTGCGTAATACTGGTAAGGTGTAGGCTTAGGATGCTGGATCTTACCACAAAGATGACAAAAGATGCAGCAAGTGGGGAGATATTAGGATCAAACGGACTCATTTAACCCATGTGAGCATTGAAAAGTGGATGCGAAATTGACGATGAGGATGATGAGGAGGAGGATATGCATATTATATTGATGAAACAGGTAAGCTACTACAACAAAACTGACATTCTTGATCTAACAATACCTTGTGAAAAAAAAAACGAAATTAAGGAGAGAAGGAAGATAGATAGATAGACAAACAGACAGATATATATCGAGAAGAAAGACAGGGGAAAAGGCAGGCAGATAGATATATAGATTGATTGATTGTGTAGATATTGGTCTCAAATTCTGGCACAAGGCCAGCAATTTTCCACACCCAGCATTCAACAGGTACTTATTTTATCGACCCTGAAAGGATGAAAGGCAAAGTCGACCTCGAAGGAATTTGAACCCAGAATGTGAAGGTGGACGAAATACCTATTTGTTTACTACCCACAAGGGGCTAAACACAGAGAGGACAAACAAGGACAGACAAACGGATTAAGTCGATTAGATCGACCCCAATGCGTAACTGGTACTTATTTAATCGACCCCGAAAGGATGAAAGGCAAAGTCGACCTCGGTGGAATTTGAACTCAGAACGTAACGGCAGACGAAATACCGCTGAGCATTTCGCCCGGCGTGCTAACATTTCTGCCAGCTCGCCATCTTTCGTGTAGATATTGACTTAAAAGATGTTTTAATATGATACATAAAACGAAGTTTTTGTGTCACCAACTTAAACATTTTCCAGAAATAACCCGAATATTTGAGACTTGCGTATACAAAAATAAGTAAATAAAATGAAGACTAGACAACATATAGATGGGGAAGGATAAATTAACAATTGTTACCTGTTTAATTTCACCTCCAACATCATATTTTGATGAAACCAAACCAGAACTTTCGAGGAGAAACCCACATTCAACACAAACATAATGCTCATCTGTTCCGTGATAGTCCTTCATGATGGCTCTCTCGCCACATGAAGGGCACTCCAAATCCATTACGTCAGACATGTTGACAATTTTCAATGGTTTTACCTTAATACAACGAACGTAAATAAAGATGCGTCCAGCAAAGTTGCCGGAAAATGAAAGTTGGTTTCCATTTTTATTTCGAGAGTCCGGAAGTTGATGAATTACCTCCCCTTAACAGTTGCCGGTAATTTCTGAAGGAATTGCCTCCCTTTAGCTGCTGAGTGTTTGGAAGCAAAAGGTGAATAGTTTGGGCGAATGTGGAAAGGCGGGAACGGTGAGGCAGCTCCGATCGTCCCGTCGGTCTGAAATACAGAGATACATAACAGCATAAATGAATACTTAAGAGTACTGGCTGATGTAGTAGCGGAGAGGGTAAAGCGAATGAACAACAGGGACCTTTTCGGTTTGAATGGTAGTTTTTTCTAGCGGTGTCATATGAAATTGTCACCCATAATTATGACCCTAGTATCGATCTATTGCATTTCAATCTGTTTTAAGGTTAGGGGTGGGTGGAAGGGTATTTTTTTTTCTTCACAAATGTAAATAAACCCAATCTGTTTCTTAAACAAGAGACATTTTCATACGGCACAGAATGTTTTCACCTCAATAGACATCATTGATTGGTTGAAATTGCAGAAAGTGAAGAAAAAAATACAACAAATATCTTACAAACTATAGAATTTTCTCAATAAAGCTAAGAGAAAAAGATGTTTTATAAACACATTCTACCAGTATACGAAGTTTAAAAGTGTTTAGTTACGTGGAGATTATTTTAAAAACTGCCGTTCAAACCGAAAAAATCCAACAACAGCGAAAGGCCACAAGTAGGAGAGCAGGGAAAAATAAGAGAGCATTGTAGTTCGCTTGAAGCATTGTGTATTGTTTGTAAAAAATAATACATAATAATAATAATGTGTTTTGAATGGCACAACAGTGTACTATAATGACAACATCAACAAATAGTCCATTGTTGTTATTATAATGCGCTGTTGTGACATTCAAAACACATTTTTATTACTCTCTTTTACTCTTTTACTTGTGTCAGTCATTTGACTGTGGCCATGCTGGAGCACCGCCTTTAGTCACACAAATCGACCCCAGGATTTATTCTTTGTAAGCCTAGTACTTATTCTATCGGTCACTTTTGCCGAACCGCTAAGTTACGGAGGCGTAAACACACCAGCATCGGTTGTCAAGCGATGTTGGGGGAACAAACACAGACAGAGAAACACAAACACACATACATATATACGACAGGCTTCTTTCAGTTTCCATCTACCAAATCCACTCACAAGGCTTTGATCAGCCCGAGGCTATAGCAGAAGACACTTGCCCAAGGTGCCACACAGTGGGACTGAACCCGGAACCATGTGGTTGGTAAGCAAGCTACTTACCACACAACCACACTTACGCCTATTGTTCATTATTTTTTATGGAAAAATAAGGTTTTGCATGGAAGGTGAGCGTTGCAAGCCACTGTAAGGAAGAAGAATATCGCTTCCTACTGTTTCCCACCAAAAACATCTGTACTTAAATTTGTGGGACAATGAAAGAAAGGTGGTAAAGATGGTGGGGGTAGGAAACCAACACGGAAGATGCCTTCCTTAGGAAAGTCAGAAAATACTGTCAGCTGGTCGACCTGTGTGAAAACAATAGATGGTCGGCTTCTTTCAGTTTCTGTCTACCAAATTCATTGACAAGGCTTTAGTCGGCCCAGGGCTGTAGTAGAAGACACTTGCTGAAGGTGCCACGCAGTGGGACTGAACCCGGAACCACTCCTGCGCCTTACCTAATTTCTGTGACATATATTCCCCACCGTAGGTGATTTAGACCTTTTCACCGCAACACTACAACTGCCCAGATGCGACCAACCAATGTAGGCGACAAAATTCCCACACAACAGCATGTATTTTGTAGAGTCATATGTTGTGACAACTGGCCATATGTTTCCACCATTCCCAATGCCCATTCTTGCTGCACTAACCTACTCATCCTCTTGGATTGCTTTCTCAGCGGCTTCCGATAATTTTCTGGCAACATCTTTTCTTTCCTTCGTAGTTAGTCCAAGACTCCTGAGCATCGAGTGAATTCTGATTCCAACAAATCCTCTAACACATATTTCTGCAGGACAGCATTTGGATCTTTTAGGTTTGAACGGCAGTTTTTTCTAGCAGTGTCATGTGAAATTATCACCCATAATTATGACCCTAGTATCGATCTATCGCATTTCAATCTGTTTTAGGGTTAGGGTTAGGGGTGGGGGGAAGGGTATCTTTTTTTCTTCACAAATGTAAATAAACCCAATCTGTTTCTTAAACAAGAGACATTTTCATACGGCACAGAATGTTTTCACCTCAATAGACATCATTGATTGGTTGAAATTGCAGAAAGTGAAGAAAAAAATACAACAAATATCTTACAAACTATAGAATTTTCTCAATAAAGCTAAGAGAAAAAGATGTTTTATAAACACATTCTACCAGTATACGAAGTTTAAAAGTGTTTAGTTACGTGGAGATTATTTTAAAAACTGCCGTTCAAACCGAAAAAATCCAACAACAGCGAAAGGCCACAAGTAGGAGAGCAGGGAAAAATAAGAGAGCATTGTAGTTCGCTTGAAGCATTGTGTATTGTTTGTAAAAAATAATAAATAATAATAATAATGTGTTTTGAATGGCACAACAGTGTACTATAATGACAACATCAACAAATAGTCCATTGTTGTTACTATAATGCGCTGTTGTGACATTCAAAACACATTTTTATTACTCTCTTTTACTCTTTTACTTGTTTCAGTCATTTGACTGTGGCCATGCTGGAGCACCGCCTTTAGTCACACAAATCGACCCCAGGATTTATTCTTTGTAAGCCTAGTACTTATTCTATCGGTCACTTTTGCCGAACCGCTAAGTTACGGAGACGTAAACACACCAGCATCGGTTGTCAAGCGATGTTGGGGGAACAAACACAGACAGAGAAACACAAACACACATACATATATACGACAGGCTTCTTTCAGTTTCCATCTACCAAATCCACTCACAAGGCTTTGATCAGCCCGAGGCTATAGCAGAAGACACTTGCCCAAGGTGCCACACAGTGGGACTGAACCCGGAACCATGTGGTTGGTAAGCAAGCTACTTACCACACAACCACACTTACGCCTATTGTTCATTATTTTTTATGGAAAAATAAGGTTTTGCATGGAAGGTGAGCGTTGCAAGCCACTGTAAGGAAGAAGAATATCGCTTCCTACTGTTTCCCACCAAAAACATCTGTACTTAAATTTGTGGGACAATGAAAGAAAGGTGGTAAAGATGGTGGGGGTAGGAAACCAACACGGAAGATGCCTTCCTTAGGAAAGTCAGAAAATACTGTCAGCTGGTCGACCTGTGTGAAAACAATAGATGGTCGGCTTCTTTCAGTTTCTGTCTACCAAATTCATTGACAAGGCTTTAGTCGGCCCAGGGCTGTAGTAGAAGACACTTGCTGAAGGTGCCACGCAGTGGGACTGAACCCGGAACCACTCCTGCGCCTTACCTAATTTCTGTGACATATATTCCCCACCGTAGGTGATTTAGACCTTTTCACCGCAACACTACAACTGCCCAGATGCGACCAACCAATGTAGGCGACAAAATTCCCACACAACAGCATGTATTTTGTAGAGTCATATGTTGTGACAACTGGCCATATGTTTCCACCATTCCCAATGCCCATTCTTGCTGCACTAACCTGCTCATCCTCTTGGATTGCTTTCTCAGCGGCTTCCGATAATTTTCTGGCAACATCTTTTCTTTCCTTCGTAGTTAGTCCAAGACTCCTGAGCATCGAGTGAATTCTGATTCCAACAAATCCTCTAACACATATTTCTGCAGGACAGCATTTGGATCTTTTAGGTTTGAACGGCAGTTTTTTCTAGCAGTGTCATATGAAATTGTCACCCATAATTATGACCCTAGTATCGATCTATCGCATTTCAATCTGTTTTAGGGTTAGGGTTAGGGGTGGGGGGAAGGGTATCTTTTTTTTCTTCAGAAATGTAAATAAACCCAATATGTTTCTTAAATGAGGGACATATTCATACGGCACAGAATGTTTTCACCTCAATAGACATCATTGATTGGTTGAAATTGCAGAAATTGAAAAAAACAAACAAACAAATATCTTACAAACTATAGAATTTTCTCAATAAAGCCAAGAGAAAAATATGTTTTATAAACAAATTCTACCAGGATACGAAGTTTAAAAGTGTTTCGTTACCTAGAAATTATTTTTAAAAACTGCCGTTCAAACTGTAAAGATCCCATTTGCCTTCCTGTAACTTAAAGGTACGTCCCGATACTTCTTTACCACCATCCGTCACCATGTATCTCTCCTACAGCTAAATATTGTTACCCGTCTCTCTCTCTCATACTTCCCATCACCAAACATTTTCTCAATAAAGCCAAGAGAAAAATATGTTTTATAAACACATTCTACCAGTATACGAAGTTTAAAAGTGTTTAGTTACGTGGAAATTATTTTAAAAAACTGCCGTTCAAACTGAAAAGATCCCAGACTTTTCGCTCAGTCTTTCGGTCTCATGTGAATTTATAATCAATAGAGAAAGAAGATGAAGCCTTCAAAGCAGTTGTCTGTAGTTACCCTCTTTCTTTTTGATTTTGGAAGAGACATTCTCATCAGCAGAGCAGCTGATCTCTACAACGGTACATACTTTTTCTTGTCTGTCCCAAACAACTATATATCCGGCCTGTTATTTTTGAACTTGGTAAAAGTTTTGATGAGAATGTTCCACTAATAATCCCTGTGTTGATGTTTATGCATGGTTTCAATTACAAAGAAGTTCTCTATATTTATCCCAAGACGTCTTTTTCTGGACGGCATTGTGTATTGTTTTTTTACGAGGGGGTGGTGAACAGTTCCTGACTTTGGGTAAGATAAAATATAGGAGAATCAGTCAATTATGATTTCATTCAACATATTCCCCTCTCAGATTCACACACTTATTGCAGCTAGTCTTTTATTTTTCTAAGCCCTGTGAAAGAAGTCGAAAAGTTGTGCCGCCAACCAGGCTTTTCATGATACCCTCAAAGCCAGGAACTTTTCAGCACCCCTCATATATATATATATATATATATATATATATATATATATATATATATATATATATATATATATCATCATCATCATCGTTTAACGTCCGCTTTCCAAGCTAGCATGGGTTGGACGATTTTGACTGAGGAATGGCGAACCAGATGGCTGCACCAGGCTCCAATCTTGATCTGGCAGTGTTACTAAAGCTGGATGCCCTTCCTAACGCCAACCACTCCGAGAGTGTAGTGGGTGCTTTTTACGTGCCACCGGCACAGGGACCAGTCAGGCGGTACTATGTAAAAGATATACTATGTCTAATGAATCAGGACTGACCTGGGGCTAAACGCCACCACCAAAGGACACACTAGACAATGTAGTCCAAGATACACTATGTCTGAATAAAAGACAGGACGGTCACAGCTGGAACATCTTTGACCATAGATCTGTTGGATCAGGACTGACTTTGGGCTAAACAAAAACACATTAAATGATGTCTTCCTAGATACACTATGACCGAATAAAAGAGAGGATGGTCAGAGCTGAAACATCAGTGATCACAGGTCTACTCAATCAGGAGTGACCTGGGGCTAAGCAACAAGGAAGAGCAGATGAAGGACGGTACTATATATCTATATAGATAGATAGATAGATAGATAGATAGATAGATAGATAGATAGATAGATAGATAGATAGATAGATAGATATGAGGGGTGCTGAAAACTTCCTGGCTTTGGTGACCCTATAAACCGGCCTATCCCACTAAATGTATTTGTTTATGCTGCATCTCTGTATGTCCTCTTAGTTAACAAATGGATTAATACAATGGATTAATACATTAATCAATAAAGTGTCTTATTCAGTATTTTATAATCCTTCTAGTTTAGCATTAAAAGGATAAAACTCCTTCTCGAGTTAAACTCCGTTTCGCGGTTTCTGTGTTGTATATATTCCCCTCCTGGACAGGATGCCAGTCCGTTGCAGGATTTCTCATTTTTGCCAGCTGAGTGGAGCAACACGAAATGAAGTGTTTTGCTGAAGAACGCAACACATTTCCCAGTCCGGGAATCGAAATTGCAAAATTACAATCAGGAGTTTAACACACCTAATAACAAAGCCACGCGCTCCACATAATGGAGCACTTAAAAAAAGGTAAAGCCCCACTTCAGTCACGAATGACCATGGGATTGCGCTTAGAAAGTTACCCTCCGAGGCACAGGTCCGGAAAATGGGATTTTTTTCTAGCGGTGTCAAATGAAAATGTCACCCATAATTATAACCCTAGTATCGATCTATTGCATTTCAATCTACTTTAGATTTAGGGTTAGGGGTGGGGGAAGGGTATCTTTTTTTCTTCGCAAATGTAAATAAACCCAATCTGTTTCTTAAACGAGGGACATTCATACAGCACGGAATGTTTTCACCTCAAATGGAGGTCAGCGATTGGTTAAAATTGCCGAAATGCTCGAAATTTCAGACGAAATATCTTACAAACTATAGAATTTTCTCAATAAAGCCAAGAGAAAATGATGTTTTATAAACACATTCTACCAGTATACGAAGTTTAAAAGTGTTTAATTAACTAGAAATTGTGTTGACATGTGCCGTTCAAAAGGAAAAGATCCAAGTGTTTTGCTCAAGAATACGAAATACGGCTCAGCCCGGGAATCGAACTCACTACCTAATGATTGCGAGTCAGGAGGGAGGGAGGCTTCACATAATGGAGCATTAGTCATTGAATAATTGTGTCACATTTTTAAAATTCCCCCTCATAAACAGACGTTCATTGAAGTCCCCAAAATAGTAAAAGATTCATATCAGATCTTCTCTGTTTTAACTTTTAGCCATAATTTATGCTGAGTTTGACTTCTTCATGTATCCACCATAACCAGTACCTTTTCCGTTTTCCTTCAACAAACCTCTTAATTCTACATTTCATCTTTTTTCAACTATTTTATCTTATCAATTTGAACAGTTTATTTTCTACTTCAATTGCTCTCTTTCCAACAGTCATTTCTTTGCTATTTTATTCTCAGTGATTCCAGAAAGTCCTTAACAGACGATACACACTGAATTACTAAGTTCTGCACTATTTTTTTTTTAGATATACATCTAAGTTCTGTTCCGTTCTGTAATCTACTTGACATATCTTGTAAATTCTTCTGGGTGTTTAAATACTAGTGACATTATATCGTAAATGAAGACTGGGATATTTTATCCAAATTTTTCTAAATGGAACCATCTTACAAATCTACTTCCTCTTTGGTTTAAGTAATTATTGTTTGCACTGTACTACACCGCGTTTACAACTATCAAATGGTTAATTAGATTGGTAAGAGTGCGACAAATAAGCTTACTATTTCTAGTACAAGAGCTTCTATTGCACACACACACACAAATATCCTCTCTCTCTCTCTTACTCTCTCTCTCTCTCTCTCTTACTCTCTCTCTCTTACTCACTCCTCTCTCTCTATCTCTATCTCTCATACACACACACGCACACACACATACACACATACGGATGACTGTGTATCTGTGTGCATGTGTGTTTGTTGGTATTTATGTATATAGGTTTGTGTTTGCGTATGTTTATGCATGTGTGCGTGTGTCTATTCACACACGTCTATATGTGTGTGTGTGCGTGTGCGTCTGTGTGTGTGTGTGTGCGTGTGCGTCTGTGTGTGGTGTGTGCGTGTGCGTCTGTCTGTGTGTGTGTGTGTGTGTGTTCATACATGCTATATACATATTTGTTTAATGTAATACCGACCGCCGACCAATTTTCATTTACAAAGCATTTTTCTGGTCGTCTAGTATTTACTATATTTTATCGGTATCGTCCGTATTACAATCACTGAGTTGAAACAACATCGTTAACGCACCGATAATCTTAATATATTAAACCAGCTCTCTACCAACAAATAACGATGTATGCAAATTGTTCTAAATAGTTCATAGAAGCCCGTAAGGGTTGCATAAGTAATGTCTATGGTGACAGTTAATCCATAAAGCGCTGCGATTTGCACTTACAAAGCATGGGCTGCTGAGCACATTTTATGAAGATGAGACAACCATGCACACATAAAAAAACAAAAAATCATTAAAATATCTTCTTAGTATATAATGGTGGCAACTTTTACGGATCTTTTCCGTTTGAACGGCAGTTTTTAACATAATTTCTAGGTAACTAAAAAATGTTAAACTTCGTATACTGGTAGAATGTGTTTATAAAACATCTTTTTCTCTTGGCTTTATTGAGAAAATTCTATAGTTTGTAAGATATTTGTTGCTTTTTTCTTCAATTTCTGCAATTTCAACCAATCAATGACGTCTATTGAGGTAAAAAGCATTCTGTGCCGTATGAATATGTCCCTCGTTTAAGAAAGAGATTGGGTTTATTTACATTTGGGAAGAAAAAAAGATACCCTTCACCCCACCTCTAACTCTAATCCTAACTAACCCTAACATCAAAACAGATTGAAATGCAATAGATTGATACAAGGGTCTTAATTATGGGTTACAATTTCATATGACACCGCTAGAAAAAACTGCCGTTCAAACCGAAAAGGTCCAAAAATAGCGACCATATCTTCTTAGTATTTAATGGTGGCAAGTTTTACATCATTTGAAAAGTCATAAGTTGAACTATTAGTCCTCTTGCTTTCGGGGGGGGGGGGCTTATCGGAGCCTTTGAGAGACATTAGACCCCAGCAAAGGCCCATAAATTAAATGCATCTATCTGGGCCACAGTCATGACCTGTCGACCTGTGCCTGACGGCCACGATCTTGGGCTGTCACGCCTTAAAGGGAGTCCTCAGTTACTGATGAAATCTCAATACAAGGTTGAAACTGGTCTGGTTGATTTTTTTCGTCTATCTACACAGATATTAAATATCTTGTTTTTCTTTTCTATCTTTTATTTTTTCTTGTTTTAGCCATTAGACTGTGACCATTCTGGGACACTGCCATGATAGATCGTTAGCCACTACACACATTTTTTTTTTGCTCCTTGTTTTTTTCTGTGTCCCTTTCTGTAGAAGAGCGTAGGCTCGAAACGTAAAAGAATTTTTCTATTCCTGAGCATTATACTAATACATCTGTTTGTTTTGTACACCACCTGTCTTCGTCTTTTGTCTTTTTCATAAACTCTCCCTATATATATATATATATATATATATATATACACATACATGCAAGGTTTTCTTTCAGCTTCAGTCTACCAATTCCACTCTAAAGGCTTTGGTCAGCTTGAGGCTATAGTTCAATTTCTAAGCATTCTGGGACTCCCAGATGCTCCTGTGACAGATAGATTCTGCAGTATAAACACTGAAACACAACCCTATTATTGCACTGGTAATAATAGCAAACCTCACAGCCAAGCTTGTGCTTATATAAAGTCAGCATTTACATTTGTTTGTTACTTGTAGCATTGGCTAACATTTATAGATATGTAACGATATGATATTTCTGTATGTGTGTCACCATATTTCTGTGTGTGTCACCTGTGTAATTCTGTTGAGGTGAAGTCAACAGCAATAACACACATTCTGTTCAGATTTTAAAAGCAAAAGTATTTCTTTATCATCAACAAGGCGTAGGAGTGGCTGTGTGGTAAGTAGCTTGCTTATAAACCACATGGTTCCGGGTTCAGTCCCACTGCATGGCACCTTGGACAAGTGTCTTCTACTATAGCCTCGGGCCTACCAAAGCCTTGTGAGTGGATTTGGTAGATGGAAACTGAAAGAAGCCCATCCTATATATGTGTATATATATATATATATATATATATATGTATGTGAGTGTATATGTTTGTGTGTCTGTGTTTGTCCCCCCAACATTGCTTGACAACTGATGCTGGTGTGTTTACGTCCCCGTAACTTAGTGGTTCGGCAAAAGAGACCGATAGAATAAGTACTAGGCTTACAAAGAATAAGTCCTAGGGTCGATTTGCTCGGCTAAAGACGGTGCTCCAGCATGGCCACAGTCACATGACTGAAACAAGTAAAGGAGTAACTATATATTATTGGTACTACAAACAGTTATTTACCCTGGAACAGCACTTTATCAATGACACAGAAAAACAGGTGAACGACAGGTATTTGGTTACTTCCAGCAGCTCAGTGGTTTAGCTGTGTTGTTATTGTTATTGCCATCCATTGGTCTTGATGCTATGGCTACACTGCTTAAAACCAACCAGTTTTAACCCTTTCGTTACCGCATTTATTTTGAGATGCTCTGTGTTTCTTTCTATTATTTTATATATAACAACAAAGAATTTAGTAAAATAATTTAGTTATCGTTAAGCTAGTGTTAGGAACATAAATTGTGACTAAGGTTTGGTGGAAGATTTTAATTCAAAACTTATGAAAACTAGACATTTGTACTACAGAGCCAGAGCTGGTTTCAGCCGGGGTTGGTAATGAAAGGGTTAGGGTGTACCTCATTGCTTCATGGCTCCTGGTTGCTAATGGCTAAAAAGCACTAGATGTATAGCTGATGACCTTATAAGAAAAAGTGCACCAAAAGATGAAATGAGATCTCGGTCAAGCATATATCTCATGAGTCAGTTCCTTAATGATATCATCAATAATTGATCAAATCTCATTTGTGTTTATTCATCATCATCATCATCATTTAACGTTCGCTTTCCATGCTAGCATGGGTTGGATGGTTCGACTGGGGTCTGGGAAGCCAGGAGGTTGCACCAGGCCCAGTCTGATCTAGCAGAGTTTCTACAGCTGGATGCCCTTCCTAACGCCAACCACTCCATGAGTGTAGTAGGTGCTTTTTATGTGCCAGGCGAGGCTGGCAACGGCCAAAATCGGTTGGTGTTTTTTTTACGTGCCACTGGCATGGAGGCCAGTTGAGGCAGTGCTGGCAACGGCCACGTTCAGATGGTTCTTTTATGTGCCACTGGCACTGGCATTATTTTTATATCAGATTCAGTGATCTGGCTTCCATTTCTAAGCATTCTGGGACTCCCAGATGCTTCTGTGACAGATAGATTCTGCAGTATAAGCACTGAAACACAACCCTATTATTGCACTGGTAATTTATTAATTGAAGTAGACATCAAGAAAGTGTTTCTTTCGTATCTATCAGAACAAGCTTAGTACTTATTCTATTAGTCTCTTTTGCCAAACCGCTAAGTTAGGGGTACTTAAACACACCAACATCAGTTGTGAAGCGATGGTGGGGGGACAAACAAATACACACAAATGTCTATACATACATACATACATACATACATATATCATCATCATCATCATCATCATCGTTTAACGTCCGCTTTCCATGCTAGCATGGGTTGGACGGTTCAACTGGGGTCTGGGAAGCCCGAAGGCTGCACCAGGCCAGTCAGATGTGGCAGTGTTTCTACAGCTGGATGCCCTTCCTAACGCCAACCACTCCGAGAGTGTAGTGGGTGATTTTATGTGCCACCGACACAGGTGCCAGACGAGGCTGGCCATATATATATAATCTTTATATATATATATATATATATATAATCTTTGTATATTTATATATATATATATATATATATGTAGGTCCCGGGTTGATTCGGGGTTAACCACAGTAAATAAGGTACTCAATACATAGCAGAGTAAAATTAATTTATTATATAGAAGGAGCTTCTACAGGACTAGAACTGTTTCATTCAAGAGAAATCTTCAGGAAGCTAGTTAACAAGAATTGTATTGGCATTTATACATTTAGGCAGGTTTAAAGGGGTGTTGGTGGGGGACTTTCTGGGGGTAGGCATAGCGCAAAAAATCATACTTGGGGGAGTGGTCAAGGAGTCAGTGTTAAATTAGATAGGAGAATAAATAAAAAATAAAAAATAAAAAATAAAAAATAAAAAATATAAAATATAAAAAATAAAAAAAAAATAGAAAATAAAAAATATAAAAAATAAAAAATAAAAAATAAAAATAAAAAAAAATAAAAAATAGAAAATATATATATATATATATATATATATATACATATATATATATATATATATATATATATATATATATATATATATATATATATACCTGTAGGTGTACATGTATGTAGGTGTACATGTATGTGTGTGTATTTATATTTATTGGTGTATATGTATAGACTAGCCTTCTAAGAGTGTAGACATGAATCTGTAGGTACGCGTACGTATGTGTATATACGTGAATGTATGTAGATGTATGTATGTATGAATATAACGCGTGCGTGCGTGTATGCGTATGAGTGTACGAATGAGTGCGTGTACGTGCTAAAGAGTGTGCGTGAGTGAATGAGTAATTGTTTTCCAGTAGACGGATAAATGGTCTGGCTGTCATAGCCAAGATGTTTGTGACCAAGCGGCCAAAGATAACAAAAGTAATAAACGAAGATAATAAAATTAAAATTAGGGAATGGGTCTGTATTTGTATATGTATATATATATGTGTGTATGTGTAGGTATGCATGGGTACACATATGTATATATATGTGTATATATATATATATATGTGTATGCATATATATGTGTATATGTATGTGTATGTATGTATATATATGTGTATGTATGTGTATGTGTGGGTGTATATATATGTGTGTATGTGTGTGCATGTGTGTGTATGGATTTGTGTGTGTATGCGTGTATGTGAGTAGATGTGTGTGCATGTGTATATATATATTTTTCTGTGTGTATATGTATGTGTGGTCGTGTGTGTATATATACATGTGTGTATACGTGTATGCAAGTGAGTGTGTGTATGTATACATATCTAATTTAACACTGACTCCTTGACCACTCCCCCAAGTATGATTTTTTTGCGCTATGCCTACCCCCAGAAAGTCCCCCACCAACACCCCTTTAAACCTGCCTAAATGTATAAATGCCAATACAATTCTTGTTAACTAGCTTCCTGAAGATTTCTCTTGAATGAAACAGTTCTAGTCCTGTAGAAGCTCCTTCTATATAATAAATTATATATATATATATATATATATATATATATATATATAAAAACTTAGATAAACTTAGATATGTTTCGACCAAAGATTGGTCCAGGCCATGTCTAACTTAATAGCACCACCTGATAGGATTATTCGAATCCTGTTTAAGTCAAGTTTTGTTCAAGTAGTGAGTTCTTGTTGGGTGAGTTGTATCCAATTATGGGTGGCTTATCTGGTATTCTTTGAAGGAATCTATCCAGACTCTGTTTAAAGTTGATGGGATCCTTTTCCTCTTTGATCTCCCTTGGGACAATGTTAAATAGGGCAGGGCCTGTTGAGGAAAAGAAATTATGTTGCAGTGTACATGTATGTTGTGATCTTGAATTTATCAGGGGACGTATAGCCTGTGGTCCAAGTCTTGGATGAACCTTGAAGCTAATGTTTAGGTCGTTTGGGCAAAGTTGGCGGTATATTTTCCACATCGTACAAATGATGTACCGCTCACGGCGACGCTGGAGGGAGTAAAGTTTCAAGGCTTTAAGGCGATCCCAATAATCAAGAGCAGCCATGCCTTCAATTTGTTTAGTGAGAGCCCTCTGGGGTGACTCAATTCTGGAGATGTTTTGTCTTGTGTGAGGAGACCACAGTGGGCAGCAGTATTCAAGGTGTGGCCGTACAAAGGAGGAAAAAAGTGGTATGATGACACCTTGTTCTCTGGACCGGAAAGTTCTTAAGATCCAGGAACTCATCCTACGAGCTATATCGACCTTCTTGTTGATGTGTGCACTCCAACTGAGATCGTCATCAACAATTACACCCAGGTCTCTGATATTGTTAGAGGCTGTGAGCGGTTCCCCTGAAGGAAGAGAGTATGGCTGTTTTAGTGAGGAATTTCTTCCAAAATGCATCAGCTCAAATTTTCCCTCATTCAGTTGCATTTTGTTTCTGTCTGCCCATTGACTCACAGCATATAGGTCAGACTGGAGTTGAGTTCGGTCTGCTTCTTCATTGACGATTTGCTGGAGCTTAGTGTCATCAGCGAATATTTTCACTTTGCAGTAATGTACGACACTGGAAAGGTCGTTTACGTAAATTATGAAGAGTAGCGGACCCAAAACAGTTCCCTGGGGAACACCGCTGGTGACTTTTGCTGGGTTTGAGTGGACTCCATCAACTACAACATGTTGTGTTCTATTCGCCAGGAAATACTTAATCCAGTGTAGAACTTTTCCACGGATTCCAACATTTGCCAATTTTGAGAGTAGGATGTTATGGTCTACCCTGTCGAACGCTTTACTGAAGTCAAGATATATGACGTCAGAGTTCGAACCTGTTTCCAAGGCTTTGAGTACATCTTCAATGTGGTGTAAGAGCTGTGTTAGACAGTCCCTGCCACAGCGAAAGCCATGCTGATTTGAATTTAGGAGTTTGTGGGTCTCCAGGAAGTCAGCTATCCTTGATCTTAACACTCTTTCAAACACTTTAATGATGTGGGAGGTGAGTGAGATTGGGCGATAGTTGACTGCAAGGGATCTGCTTCCCTGTTTGAAAACCGGGATGACCGACTGGCATAGAAAATGTTTCGGTATATAACCTGCGTCTAACGAATTTCTCCAGAGGTTGGTCAGAGGGACTGCAAGTTGGTATCTACATTCCTTCAGGAGACTAGCGGGAAATCTATCAGGGCCTACAGCAGAGTAATGTTTGACCTCATTTATTGCTGCTACGATGTCGGTGGCAGTGAAGGTTATGTCTGAGATTTTGTGTTGGGAGTCAACTTCGTTCGTTTCCCTCACGTCAATATCAGTGGGAACACTGAAGACAGAGCAGTATTGTTTCTGCAGTATTTCTGCCATTTCTTTAGCATATATATATATATATATATGTGTGTGTGTGTGTATCAATATGGAAAAAAAGTCAAGGTAGAAAATGCTAAAGTAATTTAATAAAAAATATTTCAGTACTGGTTTCCGTCATGGAGAAAAATTGAATTTTGGAAAAATTAAAAGAAAAGATTTTTAAAAGAATATTTGCGTAGTATTCAAATAAAGAGGGCATTTTGCTTGTTTCTGTCTGTCTCTGTCTTGTCTGGTTTACACTTGTGGGTTTGAGGTTGTTGTAAATTCTTGGCAGAGGAGGAGGAGGAGGAGGAGGAGAAGAAGAAGAAGAAGAAGAAGAAGAAGAAGAAGAAGAAGAAGAAGAAGAAGAAGATAAGGGAGTGCTATAATATATATTTTTATCTAAATCGAATCCATTGTAGTTTGCCTGACTGCATTATGGACCACAGAGAAGTGCTCAACTTGAAACTGGGACATTATGCTTACCTAATGTCTCAGTGTCAAGTTAAGCGCTTCTATGCGGTCTGTGTGTTTTGTAAGAAAAATATAACTATATACACGACACACTTTCTTGAATATGTGTTAACGGTGTACATATTTGTCAACAATTGTATAGATTGATATGTTCTCTCACAACATACTTAATCAATTGATAAAAAGAATTTCTTTTCTGCAAACCCAGCCTGACAGAAAGCTTTCTTTCATGTTGTTTTCCAATTTGTTGTAACAGCAGCAGCAGCAACAGCAGCAGCAGCAACAGCAGCAGCAACAGCAGCAGCAACAGCAAGGAGGCGCAATGGCCCAGTGGTTGGGGCAGCAGACTCGCGGTCGGAGGATCGCGGTTTCGATTCCCAGAACGGGCGTTGTGTGTGTTTATTGAGTGAAAACACCTAAAGCTCCACGAAGCTCTGGCAGGGGTTGGTGGCGACCCCTGTTGTACTCTTTCGTTCCAACTTTCTCTCACTCTTTCTTCCTGTTTCTTGTCCCTGACTTCCTACGCAACCGCTGAGCCTGGAAGCGCATTCCTCCATCCGTCGATGCTCTCGGTGTCGGGGGTTGACCTGCTTTCTCTTCTGCAGGTCTTACGAATAGCAAAGGACCACGTTTCGGACTTCTCCCATCTTGCGAGCTCTAGAACAAAGGCCATTCACTCAACAACAACAGCAACAGCAACAACTGCTGCTTTGCTGTTGTTGTTTCTGTTGTTACACCCATCTTGTTGAGCTCTGATTATACATGCGTTTGATGTTTTGATAAAAGGTGCTCCAACTGCAAACACTCTGCTGTTTTGCCTTCTGTTTTCTAATCTCTCTATATAAAGCTGAAGTTGTCTGTGTGTGTGTGGCAGGTTTGGTAGCCTTCAACTAACACTATCTCCTCCGAGACCCTGCGGCACAAGTAGACCAAAATTGAGAGTATGATAGAAGAAGGCTTGCTCTTCATTCTGTAGAATAAAAAATTCAAATCGGACAATGTTAAAACCAATAATTATTTACATCAAAAAGGTGCTTTTTCTTTCTGAAAATCCCTATTTTTTACGAATTTTTTATTGCTGTGTCGCCATTTTTCGGTGTATTTCAACCAGAAAAATGTTCACTTAAAGAGAATAGCAAGCTACATAATACAAAATTCTTACTTTTCAAAAATTCCAATTCTAAAAGGTTGAAAAGAAAACAAACCCGAGCAACGCCGGGCTATACTGCTAGTCTGAGATAGAATTAACAGCTATTTCTGGCCAGTGAGTTAAACATACAAGAGGCTTCCTTGTTTGTTTGTTGATGTCGTCTGGTAGTGACTTCTTCCAAAATTACAATGATTCTATAATTCTCAGGAACTATCCTTTCACAGTTATCTTTCTTTATTAGATCACCTTTTCCTCTATCATCCAATCAGGTGATTCAGTTTGTTGTGGTTGTTTAACGCCTTTCCCTTCCACTTCCCTGAGTCAGCCCCGGTTAGGCAGACTTATAATCAATTGCATTGCAGCTATGAGCATTTCATCCTTATGTCTGGCATTGCATATCTAGGATCACTTTCATCATCATCATCATCATCATCACCACAAGTATCATTGTCATCATCATCATCATCATCGTTATCGTCATTGTTGTTGCTGTTGTCATCATCATCATCATCAGCAGCAGCATCAGCATCGTCATCTTCATCATCATCATCACCGTCTTCATCATCATCACCAGCATTGTTGTCATCATCATCATCGTCATTATCATCGTTGTCATCATTGTCATTGCCGTCGTCATCATTGTCATCATCATAATAATCATCAATTCAGCATCCATTTTACAATTGGGACTAATGGAGTTTATTGCAGTAGATTTTTATACAGCTGGATGCCCTTCCTGTCACCAACCCCCACCTGTTTCCAAATAAGGTAGTATTTCTCCATGGCCAGACATGTCTTTCACCAAAGATTGGAAGCGAAGGTCACTTTTGGCATGACGGTGACACTTACCTCCAACTATCACACGAGAGAAGGAGACACCAACATACATACAAACATATATGCACACAGACACACACACACAAACAAACATATTTATATATACAATAAGCTTCTTGCAGTTTCCATCTGCCAAATTCACTCACAAACCTTCAGTTGGTGGTGGTGATGGTGGTGGTGGTGATGATGAGGAGGAGGAGGAGGAGGAGGAGGAAGAGGAGGAGGAGGGGGATAGCAGTGGTGGTGATGGTGGCAGCTGTGACAGTGCTGATGATGATGATGGTGATGGTGACACTACTGCTGCCAATAACAATGATGAAAACTCATTCAGAAACTGCAAAATTTATAAGAATAAGTTAAATAAGGTGTTCTTGAATTGAATGCATCTTATTTAGTAATGTGAGCCGTGCCTTGCAGGAACGTCTCTCAGACCATTGCTTCTCATACTAACTGATGTGGAATACCGGCAGTTTTTTTTTCTTCCCAATGTGCCAGGGACCAGTAATATTTCTTAGTAATATTAATTTATACCTGAAACAATATGTATATAATGAAGTTGACAGTTTTTTTATCTTACATTTATTTTGTAAAGAAATAATACAATATTACAGAAGCTGATAAGGTGAAATTACTGCAGTGCATAAGGCGAAATTACTGAAATTATGCTACTATTGCTATTATGCTATTCTTTTCTGGAAACTCGCAGCATACCTATTTCGTTACTACCCACAAGGGGCTAAACACAGAGGGGACAAACAAGGACAGACACACGGATTAAGTCGATTACATTGACCCCAGTGTGTAACTGGTACTTATTGAATTGACCCCGAAAGGATGAAAGGCAAAGTCGACCTCGGCAGAATTTGAACTCAGAACGTACCGGCAGACAAAATATGGCTAAGCATTTCACCCGGCGTGCTAACGATTCTGCCATCTCGCCGCTGATGGCTTGCAAACTGGCACTGGTCTGTGGGCCACCACTTTGAGGAGCACTGTTTTAGACTGTATGTAACATTATTCCTGAGAGAATTCAAAAAAAAATTTTATTTCATGTCTCTTCTTTGTTTTCCAATTTGTATTTGTATTCTGTTGTGTCTGGGGAGGGTCATTTTTGTTTTGTGCCTTAGAATTTAACACACTCACCGGTAAAATTTCCACTTATTTCTTATTTTTATTTTCCTAAAATTTTCGTTGCATCTTGTGAGTGTGTTAAATTATAAGGCACGAAAAGAAAATGACTCTCCCCAGACACAACAGAATATGCTTCAACACATGAACTCAAATAAAGAATCTTGCAAACCAAATCCAAAAACAAAATGTATTTGTATTGTTTTTCACTTTTGCACACCATTCCAACTTATTTCAAGATCCTCATTCTACATTGGCAGTTTTTCCATCTTGCTTCGATGCCATGTTTTGATTGTAAGATATTGGAATGTCTGTTGGAATACAGAGATTTTTATTTTTAGCCATTGACAACTATACCTGGATGGTTTACATTGATCCTTTTGTCAGCCGAGTCAGGCATGTCCCATACAACTGAGATCATATCATTGTCATGTACAAAGTTCGGTACATGTTTACTCTACTTCTTATCTGCACTTACACTTAAATGTCAGATTATTATTATTGAGTAAGAGAGCAGCACATGCCATCAAAGTGACACTGGGTTACAAATATATGATGCCCAATATAGCCATCATGACTACCCATCTGATAAGGGTACACCAGCCACATGCATCACAACCATATGTGTGTTACATGGTGATCTCATATCAAGATAAAGAGTGCAAGACTTTGCAGGTGGGGCCCGGTTAGAATTTACTTCAGGTCAAGTAGCTCCAGTCTGTTTTGGCTTGGTCTTTATGGCTAGATGCCCTTCCTAATGCCAACCATGCCACCGAGTATACCCAGTGCCTTTAATGTGTAATTGGCATGGGGGCCCTTAATATGTCACTAGCACAGGTGCCTTTAACATGTTACTGGCACAGATGCCTTTCACATAACACAAGTCCCTTTCATGTGTCCCCAGCATAGGTGCCCTTTATGCATCACTGGTTCTGGCTACAACTATGATTTCACTTAGCTTTATGTGTCTTCACCAGCACAGGAAGTGACCAAAAGTCTTGGTCATTTGTCATTGTCTTTGTGAGACTCAATATCTGAAGATCGTATTTCATCACCTCATTCCCTGTCTTCCAGGGTCTACCTCTTCCACAGGTTCCCTCCACATTTAGGGATCAGCACTTCTTTACACAGCTGTCCTCTTCCATATGCATCGCATGGCCATACCAGAACAGTCTTCTCTCTGGTACACCACATCTGATGCCTCTTACTCATTATGCCAATATTAACAACACACACACCAGTTCAATTCCATTCCTTTTTTATTAGTCAGTTAGTTAAATATCTATCCAACCAACAGTTGGTTAAACAGTAAATTTTTTGTGTTTTTGTACAGACAAGAAGATATGATTTCAAATACAGTATAGCCTAGAAAACAGCAGAAAGATTGAGCATTATTTCCCTTATAAGATAAAAAGAAGTTGTCAATAGACAGCCACGGGACATGTACCCACACTCCTCGGATACCGGCTGAGCACTCTACCATTAAGCTAAGCTGCCCATTGACAACAATTCTGTCAAATTAAGTGCTAAATACAAATTAAGCGCTTTTCTTTTGAATGCAACAGCAACATGTGCAAACAAACTTTTATTTTATTTTTAGAAGTGTTGAATGTGTATTGTGTTATACAGACAAGAAAGTAATATTCCGAACACAATATAGCTGTGAAAACAGCAGAAAGATTGTGCATTTTACCTTTATAAGAGGGAAAAAAGTTGTCAACAGACAGTCATGTCAAATTCCTTTTGTTGCCATTTACAACCTTTTCACAGATTTCTCTCCCAATTTGTTATGGAGGCCAGGTTTGCCAGGTTAAGCAAACGAGTGATTAAGAGTGAAATCAAACCGGTGCGTGTGTTATTAATTTTGGCCTAATGACTCTCCCTAGACACAGCAATATATACATTCACACATACATGGTGGCTGCCCCCTCGTTATCGAGTATGGCCATTACATAAAGCTTAATCAATGTTGTTATCGTGTAATGCCTGTACAAGAAGATTATTTTAAAGTGAGGAAAGGTTGTGCACTGAGTCAATCCCACTCACTAAGCAACAGCAGCCATAATCGGAAAAGAAGAACAAGTCAACATCATCGGTAACCACTGAGCCACAGGTTTTATGTCGGAGTTATCCCAGTTACCTGAGTTACCTTCTTCTAGAAGGATGCCCTAACAAAGGCTAGGAGTCCTTCACTCCCAATGGTTTAACTGCGCGATTGGGTATTCAGTCCAATTATTTCTATGTCCCCACGCATGATACAGCTTTAAGACATTTATTGGATGGCTGTTGACTCTCAAGAGTTCCTCCGCCCTTTGACGGGTTTTGTTTTTCATCCCGCAGGGTGTCCAATAATCACCCTCCCCACCAAGCAAGCTTGGTGGGGTTGCCGGTTTAGTCGCCGACGATCCGACCATGCAACAGGTTGTACTGGGTTGCATAATACCAGTAGCACTCGAAAGTGACTTGACATGGACACACACATACATACATACATACATACATACAATCATCCTTTAATGTCATGTTCCTTGCTGGAATGGTTTGGATGGTTTGACAGAATGTGATGCATCTAGGGACTGCAATGAGCTCCAATGCCTGCTTTCGTAAGGTTCCTACGGCTGGATGCCTTTCCTAGTGCCAATATATATATATATATCTTATTGTGTCTAGGGTGAGTCATTGTGTGTGTGTGTGAGGGTATTAGTGTCTCTTTGTTTCGACTTTGTGCAGTGGTTGTAAACGAGTGCCTCAGTCATACATGCAGTGTCCATCATTTTGCAATCTCCTGTGAAGAATCTGTCGAGTAATTGGGAAATATTAGCTTTCCTGCTAGGAAACAGGTGAGTGAATGTTGGTGACAAGAAAGGTGTTTGACTTGCAGAAAAATCTGCTTCAATGAATTCCATCTGACCCACACAAGCAAGGGAAAGTGTACATTAAAACGATGATGACGATGACGATGACGATGATGATGAGGAGGAGGATGAAGATGATGATGATGACGACAACGACGACAACGACAACGATGATGATGAGGATGATGATGATAACAACGACAATGATGATGAGGATGATGATGATGATGACGATGATGACGTGGATGACGACAAGGATGATGGTGATGAGGATGATGGTGATGAGGATGGCAATGATGATGATGGTGATGGTGATGGTGATGGTGATGGTGATGATGATGATGATGACAATGACGATGACAATGACGATGACAATGATGATGATGCATGTTCTGAATTGAGTCCAGCTGCATTGGTGTAAAGCGGTAAAGAGGAAGTCTGCCCTGCATTCTGTTTTATAATGTCTGTGAGATTTGAGGGGGTGGGTGGGTTGATGTGGCGAAGATATGAAGCTGAGGTGGGGATGGGACAACCTGAGATGGAAGGGGGTTTAGGGAAGAAGCAGAGACGGGATGAAACTGAGTGATGGTGAAGAGAGAGAAAAGAAACTGGGGTGTGGCGTGGATGTGATGGAGGTGATAAAGTGAGGGAAAGACAAGAACAGCTCAGAAAGAGAGAGAGAGGGGGGAGAGGAAGAGAGTGAGAGACAGGAAGACAAAAAGACAGATAGACAGAGGGAGAGAGACAAACAAGAAGGCAGAGACAAAGAGAGACAGATAGACAGAGTAGAAGTATAGTATAGCTTGAAGAGAGGGGGGTGGAGAGAGAGGGGAGATGGAGAAAGGGGGGATGGAGAGGGAGGGAGAGAGAGAGAGGGGATGGAGAGAGAGATGGAAGTTGAACTGTAGTTGTGATGTGGGACAGAGGATGAGCCGAGCAAAAACTGGGTGGATTGATGAGGCTGACACTGAGCTGAGAAGAGGCTGAGTAGTTGTGATGGGGCGGGGGGGGGGTGGACTGGTATTGGGCTGTGGTGAGTGTGATGGGTTGAGCGGAAGGGAAAGAGAGTGGGGGCGGGGGGCGGGTGAAGCTGAGCCGTAGTCAAGATGATGGTC